>NW_016107423.1:4647827-4668023 GCF_001604975.1 Cebus imitator | reverse complement strand
GGGAGGGGGAGGGAGGGGAAGGGAAGGGGATGGGAAGAGAAGGGGAAAGGAAGGGGAAGGGAGGGGAAGGAAAGGGGAGGGTTGGGAGAGGGTGCAAGGGAGGGGGAGGGAGAGGAGGGAGCGGAAGGGAGGGGAAGGGAGGGGAAAAGAAAAAAGGAAAGAAAAGAAGCCTATATAGATTAGTGAACTGTAGATCGTGAAAGATTGTGAATAATTCAAGCCACACCAAGGCTTAGGATGGAGATCTCCCAAGAGACACAGTGGTGGGTTGGGTTTATTATTCTGATGTTTCTTCTGAAGGTGAAATTTGCTTTTTCTACCTCCCAAAGCATCTTCTAAGACAGAGATATATGTTCAATGGGTGCCTAAATCAAACCTGATTAGAGACATAATAGCAACCCTGTACAAATGAGCATGCTATCCTCAGATTAGAATTAAATGTCAGTGGCTTCTAAGACTATGTGACCACATTTGGGCCTCAACTACTGTCTTACTGATTAGGATGGCAGAGTGAAGCTAGAGGAGGCAGTGCTTATTTATATCCCTTCACCCATCTGTCTCGGCTGTCCCTTCCTTCCTTTATTAATCTATGGAGAGCTATCTGGGGAATAAAGAAATAGAAAGGAAAAAAGCCTCAGAGTAGCCATTTACCAAACATGAATATCCCTGGATGCCTCGGAATGCTTGATCCTAATAGCATGTCTGTTTACCAAACCAGTTTTGAAGAATGCTTGAAATAGAGATAACACTTTTAATACTCTCAACAGATGTTCCAGGCGAGTATGTCAGCCATGATCATTAGTAAAAAAATCGGACACATGGTCATAAGACGAGCAGTTTATTCTTTTAAAAATGTTGGACAATATCACAAGCTACTAAAGTCTAAGGAAACCTAAGTACATTTACATTTTTCAAAGGTCATCTATAGCGTAGCAACATTAGCTGATCCAGCCTGCAGAAACCTATGAAAATTAATGGCACTTCTGATGTGGAGGTTAAGGCCCAGAAGTGCTTCCATTTGGAAACTTACTGTAGAGGGAGAACTGCAGGTGGTTCCATGAGAGACACATGCAGGTACCTGAAACAACACCCAAAGCAAGGTCAGCACGAGCCAAGGACTTCGGTTTTATAGAATCTCACTTAGGCCACAGAAAGCTTTCCAGTGCTTTTAACAGAATGGAAGGAAGCTGGCTGACTATAAGTATTAAAAGCTGACAAATTATAAATCTAGGTCTCTTCAAATTTATTTGTTAATTTGCACATGTAACCTTGTATTTCCAACCTGGCACCAGATATACAATTTAACCTATTTCTAATTCTGACCATTACTATAACCCATTAAGCTTTAAACAGAGAGTTAAGATATGAAAATGTCAGTGACTTACTTTGAAGCCTTATACTTCTCCCTAATTGCTTGCTGAGGTCGATGGGGTATGCCGAGGAACGCTTTATGAAGCTCACTCAGACAAGGCACAATTTCACTTAATGAATACCCTGTAAATGCAGCAAGGGTTTCTGGCTAATCAAGACAAAAGAAAAAGATTGCTTCACATAACTTTATATTAGAAATCTGAAGATAATCAATGTGAAATAAAGGAATTAGTTCCTTAGTAAATATCCACATTCATCTCAAAAGAAACCAGAACCTCCTTCAGAGACCTTAGATGTAAAATATCAGAAAGAACAGCCAGGGATCTAAATTTTCTCATATTAGAAATGTATAATGCTCAATTTGGGGCTCGATCACTTTCCTCGTTCCCCCATGAGTGAAATTTTTACTGGTCCTTATAGAGCCCTGCTTGCCTGCCCATTCTATTTGTACACAAGATGAAAAATTTTTAGTCAAAACATTACAGTGCTGGAATAAGAATTACTTTTAAAAAAGTAAAAGAAAAAAAAAAAAAAAAAAAAAAAGAAAATGCAGCAGAAAAAAGTAGAAGCATTCATGAAAATAAAGGTAGACACCCCACTTCTTTTAGCACAACAGCGAGCCTTCAGAACCAAACCTAGGGGGTTCCATTTCTGAAGTTGCCACCTTCTTGGGCAAGAGACCACACTACTGCCCTGTTGCCTCAAAAGCCCGAAGGGCAATCTTCCGGCCATTCTACTTGGACCCAGGATTTTTTTTTTTTTAATGTAGAGGTTAAAAGTCAACAACTTTTGCTTGAAGCAGTCAATGGCTGTACCTCAAGGGGCCTCTATGAATAACAGTGGGCATTGAGGTTTCCAGGCCTGCTTCTATTGAAGGAGCCTGCGATGTTATCTCCTTGACTTCCTGCAATCTCACTCCTCATAGAGTGAAGCCATAGAGTCAAAGCCATAAAGACTGACCTGCAAGACTCAGCAGCATCTTGCGGTCTGCTGTCAAAATGACCAGCTTCTTATTAAAGTAACTCACCCCTTAAGAGGCAATCCCATTCTAGATAGACCTTGAATTTCATCCAGAAAGAAGTTAGAATCTTACCCAAAAGTGCTTGTTCACGGTGTAGTTTGCCAGGCAAAAAGCTGCTGCAGCTATCAATGAAGGAAGATATTTCAAGAATGGGTCCGCTTCAAGTAGACTCAGCTCTGCTACATACTAAGCACAAGAGAGGAAAACACATTGGAATTAGAAATGTGACTAAGGCCACAAGTTAACCTGGAAATGGCAAGGAAATAAATGGTATCTTATCTTTGTTCAATCAGCATCTACAGAAATAGATGCTCAAAATTATTTACTGAGTTAGTAATTGGTATGCCTGCCTATAACAGGAGTAACATTTATGTTGTAGTAAAATGTCAATACATAAGTATTTGGCCTACTCACAAAGTATAGGTGATGGTTTACTTTTCTTATGCTAGTAGGATGGGTATATGCTGGTGAGAGAAAGAAGCACTGCTCTGGCAGCTGGAATTGGAACAGAGATTTTTGCCAAAATACAAAAACATTAAAGCTATTAATTTATCAAGCAAATGCATGCAGTTCAGAGACTAGGACAGCACCAGTGGAAACACCTCATATTAGAAGAAGCATAGCAAGACATGTGGACATCCTTCTTACTCTTTGCAAAGCACAAATACCAGATATCCTAGATTACGGTGGCTGGAGACTCAGTTGATCAAACCAATACTTTAATGCCTTCAACTAAACTTCTGTAACTCCAAACCACCAAATAATGCTCATTACTTAATATATTAGGATGAGATTAGAACCATATTAAACTACATTTACTTTGTTCCCATTCTTTTTTCTTTTTTTTTTTTTTGAGACAGAGTCTCACTTTGTTGCCCAGGCTGGAGTGCGGTGGCATGATCTCGGCTCACTGCAACCTCCATCTCCTGGGTTCAAGCAATTCTCATGCCTCGCCCTCCCGAGTAGCTGGGACTACAGGCATGCATTACTATGCCTGGGTAAGTTTTATATTTTTTGTAGAGACAGGGTTTCACCATGTTGACCAGGCTTGTCTTGAACTCCTGGCCTCCTGTGATCCACCCACCTCATCCTCCCAAAGTGCTGGGATTACAGTTGGGAGCCACCACGCCCGGCCACTTTGTTCCCATTCTATAAACCTAGGAGGTTTCACTTGTATGTGGTCTGTAACCAATAAAGGAATAGTTTCCAAGCTTAAATTTTTAAATAGTTGGGTGATTGATTAGACAACCTGCGCCTGCCAAACAGCCAATAGTAATGCCTTGTAACCAGAAGACGGGTTCTTAAAATTAGCTCTCTTTCGACACTGAACAGTTTTTCTGGGCCTGTGGAGAAAATACTGAAAAGGAAAGAATAACTGAAGAATGATTGGGAAAGGTTGGTTTTTATGATCCTTGGCACTGGAAGCTCCTGGAAGTCATGTGGCATACACACCTTAGCCAGGTTCTCTGTCCTGATGCACACTCCCTGTCGCCTCAAGTACTGAAGGAGAAATTGGTTGGTGGTTGGTACCATCAGATCAAAAGCTAGAACTTTCAGAAGCAAGTGTTCCATTCTTAACAGTTGTCGTTTTGTGTATGTATCATCAGTTATATAGACAAACTCGTCTACTTCGGGAGGATATATCTCTTCATATTTCCTGGGAAAGGAAGAGTTTTTAGAAGTAAAACTTGAAACCTATGGCTCTACTGCCAGTGATACCATAGCTAGGCCTCTCCCCATGACCCTTGCAAACTTACTTGCAGCCACGTAGCCGCTTAAATACCACTAAATGGAACGGGGCCATGAAAATATTCAGAGCTTATTTCTGGACCAAGAACATGATTATTACAAGGATATGTTATATTTACTGCTAGGAGTAGTAACAGAAACAGTTTCCAACTGAGAATTTTAGGGTTGGGCCTGTGACACACTGAAAGATTCCAAATGACGGACACTATAGGTAAATTCCTACTCATTCTACAGACCTCAAATCATTTCATAGAAAAAAAGTGTTAGGATCAACAGAATGACAGAAACAAATTCCATAGGCCTCTAGTTTTTAAAAAGAAGCTGTTCAACTTTCTCCACTGAATTAGCAAATGATGCTTATAGCCAAGAGATACAGTGATATAATTTCACTATGATCAATTTTTTCCTTCTGCCTTTGTTTCTACTTTCTTTAGTGGAATTCTGGCAAGTTTTTACGCATTAATAATGGAATGTTTGAGACCAGAAGAACAGAAATGAAACTACTACTTAGTAATAGGTCACTTAAAGTTGCCACAGCCACAACCCAGCTCTCTTTTCCCACACAATTATGTAATGCTATGAATGACTGATAGTAACAGGAACCAGTTGAAGTAGTTTATTCACTGTAACCAAATAAACTGTTATTATGAGTCATTTGCTAGGTCATGAAGACAGCTTTTTGTAACCACACTGTCTTTAAATAGGACTTCTACTTAGATTAGAAAACAGCCAAAGGCTACACTGCAAAATAGTTAAATTAGATCCCGAATTTGAGCTGATGGCTGCCTTAGTCAGGACATTGGACGTGTTGCTAAAAATCTTAACCATGTGATTGAAGAGTAAACATGTGGTAAGATTCAGTTTCTCAGTCAACCCGTGAGGAGGATGATCTTCTATCAAAGGATGCATGAATGGTTTAAATTATCAAGCATTGCATTTCTTCAGTAAGAAATGGAGGATAAAAATTCAGTGTTTTGACAGGTGATAGTTTCATATTATTCAAGTTGAAAGAACACTTACGAAGCCAAAAGAATAGCTGCTGTTCCTACGAGCTGCAATTTCCCTCTCAGAACAGACATACACGAAAGGAATCTGTCCAGGAAGTTGACAGCCAGGTACAGAGTCTCTGCTCGAAGCTTATATTCTTCCCCAACCTCCACCAGCCAGTCCACCAGAATCGTGCGCATGCCCTCTGTGATGTCCGGTTGCTTCCTCATGTAGTGTGCTTTGGGTCTGTGCCTTATCTGAGTGGGGAAAACGTTCTGATGTTTAAATTGTTGCAACTTCAGAAAGATCACTCCACAATACAGTTGCTATTTAAAAATCTCACAAGCAAAGGTTGGAAAGATCCTGATTCAGAGCCAAATAAATCTTTATCATAATAAGGAAGTGTAAATTTCTGGTTCTGTAATGTAAATTGGCTAGCAAACACCCTGGGGTTGGGCGCAGGGGAGAATGGCAATATGAATTATTCCTAAGAGTGAAATATTCAACATATAAATCCTTTGCATCATGTAGAAACAGTCCAAGCAATTGCTACTTGCCATCACAATTATTGTTTTTCATAGATATCCTTATGTTTGGCTGTCATAAGAGTGCCATTCACTAGCGGTTATGGACCAAGAGTTTATAATTTCTCTTAATAATAAGTGCTTGGGGTCCTGAAAATTGAAGTAGAAGGTACGAAAACTTACTTCAGCTTCTCTAAGGTACTGATGAATTTCTTCAGCATATTCAGTCACACTTATCACATCTGTGTCAAGATCAGATGTATCTTCAGGCTGGGAGTGGAGCAATGAATCTACCAGCATAGGGGAAACTGCAGGAGTTCAACATTGTCAGATAAGTCATTTAATTTAAACACTTGTTCAGTCCACTAACCCTCCACAGACGTTGTGAATGTAATTATTACTTACTGTTTTGCTCTTACTAGTTACTAGCTATTGAATGCTGCAGGCAGTTATAAATACAGGGAGCCATCAGCCATAGACAAGTCAGTTACCTGTGTTGAAATCCAGCAGGAAGTGCAGGTCTGACTTGAGTGTGCTGGTATCTACTTCATACACATCCTCAAACGCCATCCCCTCTCTGCCTGAGCAGCTGTCTCCATTGCCCTGCTCTAGTTCCTCCATGTAGATGTCAAACCCTTGCTTGGGGGGCTCTTGGACCCTGCAATCAGGGAGCGCTTTCTTTCCAGCTGGAGGGAAGGCATTTTCTGATCCAGAAAAACACCTGATTGTTGTGATCCCCTAGAAAAGGTTTAAATCTTTTGTTAGAGGCCACATCAAAGACCACAGAGGCAATGTGAACGGGCATGACAGAGCAGCAGCCTGGGAAGGTAAGATAAATTCTAAACTGAAAAAATTGGCAGTGGTAATTCAATTCCCAAAAATAGATCTTCAAAAGTATAATGTTTCCCCCTTTATCCTTGTCTACATTTGATATATGGAGGAAGAGCTACCTAAATTTTTAATCTACCTCACATAGGTATCAAAGAGAACTGAAGATGGTAGAAAACCTATATCTCTCTTTCAAAATGAAATAGGTACCACATATAAAGGGAAAATTGTAAATTGGCTTTTATATTTATTGCATCATGAGATTTTGTAAGTAGTCAGCATAACTCTTGATGCAGCTGAGTTCCTACAATTCCTCTCCTTAAATAAATGTTTTAGCCAGAAGGCCCCTGTAATGTTTTCATTTTATACCCAGTTATTAAGAAACACAACAATTTTGGAAACTCATGCTGCTAAACTCTCTTATAAGCCACAGAACCTTTATATATGACTTAATGCATTTACTCTTGGGGAAATTTCTCAGTCCCTTCTTTTTCTCTACTCTTACAACATGAACAATGGGAACAACTGTGGTGCATCAAATACAATGCATCAAACACTGTTGCTTATTAAGGTGAGCCATGCTAGATGGTGTGAATGACAGATCAGGGCAGATGGGCAAGCTCTATGAACTTGAGCTATATTTATGCAAATGCTAGCTCTGTCTACCACATTAGTATTTTGTTTATAATGTATCTTGGTGTATACTGTTGAAGGCTACTTCTAAGTTAGTTTGTGTTTCCATAACTTTCCCTTTCATTTATTGAGTTAAATATGTGATTTATGTCTAGTAAGAAAAAGAACAATTATGGTAGCAATGGGGGGGAATCACAAAGACAACAGAGTCACAATCCTAAGTTACTGTAACCAGGTAACCAGACTCCAAGTTACTGCCAAGTTTGACTCTTGCTACATAGATACTGTGTCCATAGGCTGAGACATACATTTAATAAACAAATATTTACTATCTACTATGTGCTAGAAGCTTTTCTAGTTGCCCAGATTTAATTTAGCAGTGAGCAAAACGTTTAATAAGGACTACCCCGAGGGAGTTCATATTCTACTCTGTGAGAGAGGAAGGAAACAAACTCGAAAAGACACAGTAGCAGCAGAGAGAGCAGAGTGAGACAGTCATAAAGAAAAGAGAACGCAACGAAGGACTTACCATAGGCCAATTAAGGATTCGTTTTTATTAATATTATTTTTGGTTTAGTTCACTTGCCAAGGCTGATCTATGAACTGGCTTTTATTCAGAGACAGAAGCCACTGGAATTTTGGGCAAAAGAGTGGTTTAATCTTTTTATGTCTTAAAAGGATTATTCTGGCTGTACAAAGGTGTGGAGACTAAGTAAGCCAATCAACTACAAAACTTGAAAATTCTAAGTGAGATACAATAGGGATTTGATCCAGGGAAGTAACTGTAAACCAGGAAAAGCAAAACAGTTCTAGACATTTTAAAAAGTAGAGCTAACAATATTTTCTCATTAGATTGGATGTGGGGTGAGAGAAAAATAAGAATCAAGGAAGACAAAGTTTTGGAGGCTAAATAACAGGAAGGATGGATATTCCGTTTACTGAGACAAGGAAGACTTGGAAAGAACAGTCTGGGAGTAGGGAAAAGGATGGGGATTTTGGTTTACACAAGCCTGAGGTTGCCTATTATATGATCCAAGTGGAGATGCCAAGTCAGCTCCTGAATATGTGAGCCTGCAGTAGAGCTCAGAGGCCCAGGTCACAGACAGAAATATCAGTCATCATCAAATAAAGTGTTTAAGTCTAGGAGACTTAAGAGACTACTAAGGGAGTGAGTGCAAGATTCACATCAAAGACTAAGCCCTAGGGCACTCTAACTTTTAGAGACTGGATATATAAGTAAGAATCTGGCTATCAAAGCATGGCCAGCGAGCTAGACAGAAAACCTGGAGAGAGTGGTGTTCTACAAGCCGAATGAGAAGAAATTATTTCAAGAAAAAAGAATGATTAACCATGTCAAATAATGCGGATCAGTCGAGGAAGGAAAAGACTATGAACTGAGTCAAAATAGAACAGGAGAAGAACTAGAGGCAGAGAACATTCATTCAACAAAGACTGTGTGCCATGACGGCCAGGCCCAGGCACTGTTCAGTACATATGTCAAGATATGGCAAACTCTCAAGATGTGTGGCTTTAAATGGGACAGCTTCTGTGCCATTACTTAACTTACTTTAAGCACTTACATTACTTTAATTGACATAATGCAAACAGTTCCTAGACCTATTTCCTTGATATGACCATTTCTAGCTGGAAAAGGGACCAGTCAAGGTGATCTTATGAAATCAAGTTCTTCCCTGTGGTCCAGATTCCAGGGCTGTAACATTCAGGGAGAGAATTTAGTTGGAAAGTTTTTAAGATGGAAAAATGGCAATATATTTGTATGCTTATGGGTTTGACCCAGTAGAAAAGAAAAAAACTAATGAGAAAAAGAAAAGGTGCTAGAGTGACATCCTTGAAGAAACAAGAAGACATGAGTATATTGTACACATGGGGGGCTGACCTCCCGTGAGAGCAGGGACATGGCAGACACATAACAGGATGTGGATGGCAGAGTATGTGGCACACGGGAACATGTGGAGATTCTCTTCTGGTCAATTCTATATTTTTAGGAAAATAGGACACAAAGTCATCAGCTGAGAGTGAGCATGAAGGAGGAGGTTCCTGAGGACTAAACAGAGAAGGAAAGGTACAAAATAGGTTTCTAAGCAGGTTGTAGAGCATAGGCACAGGAAAATGCAGAGGTGGCACCAGGTAACTTAAGAGGTTAGCAATTTGGAACTTAAAATGCAACCACCCAACATAGGCACAACTGACAATTCAGAAGAACCAAGTCTCAGTCTTTAAGTTTTAAAAAGAAAGCATTGCTAAGCAAATTAAAGTTCGTTAAAACCACTTCCACTCAATTTTCTCCAAAGCTTTGAACAGATCACATGAACAGTGAGTAGGTGAGGGGCTTCTAATCCAGTTTCTATCATAACTTTCTTTTGACAGAGGTTTACACCTTTCAGATTTTCTCACCTACAAAATAGGAATGGTATGGCTTTCACTCTGTTAAGGTATCTATGATCAGTTAAGTTCACACAACTAATATCTGAGGGGCCATTACCTGTTAGCACAGCTGCTGAGTCAGTACTGGGGAGATGTCAGCTTTCAAATCGCCCTTTTTGGAGTAATCCAGTCTAGCGCGATCTAATCCTGATTTTAACACTATCCCCAATGAAAAGAGCTAAGATTATCCAGGATTGCTTTAGGCACAGCCTGTATCAGTGTGAACACCGCTCTGACCTGGAGGAACCGCAGTTCCAGATTATTTAGAAGCATTCACATTTCCTTTTAGCTCAGCCCTTAAATTACTTTAATATACATAATCCAAACAGTTCCTAGACCTGTTTCCTTTTTAGTGAAAAAATAACAAAGAAAATTAATCACTATTTCTAGCTGAAAACTGAACCCCTCAAGGTGATCATAAGAAATCAGCTGGCCAGGCATCATCGTGGCTCACGCCTGTAATCCCAGCACTTTGGGAGGCCAAGGTGGGTGGATCACCTGAGGTCAGGAGCTCATGACCATCCAGGCCAACACGGTGAAACCCCATCTCTACTAAAAATACAAAAATCAGCCGGGCGTGGTGGTGGGCGCCTGTAATCCTAGCTACCTGGGAAGCTGAGGCGAGAATCCCTTGAACCCGAGAGGCGGAGGTTGTTGCAGTGAGCCAAGAGAGTGCCACTGCACTTCAACCTGGGCAACAAGAGCGAAACTGCGTCTCTCTCTCTCACACACAGAATGAAAGAAAAGAAGAAAGAAAAGAAAAGAAAAGAAAAGAAAAGAAAAGAAAAGAAAAGAAAAGAAAAGGAAGGAAGGAAGGAAGGAAGGAAGGAAGAAAGAAAAGAAGAAAGAAAAGAAAGAAAGAAAGAAAGAAAGAAAGAAAGAAAGAAAGAAGGAAGGAAAGAAAGAAAGGAAAGCAAGCAAGCGAGAGAGAGAAATAGAAAAGAAAACAGAAGAGAAGAGAAAAAGAAAGTAACCAGGCGCTGTGGCTCACTCCCGTAATCCCAGCACTTTGGGAGGCCAAGGCGGGTGGATCACGAGGTCAAGAAATCGAGACTATCCTGGCCAATATGGTGAAACCCCGTCTCTACCAAAAATACAAAAAAATTAGCCAGACGTGGTGGCACATGCCTGTAAACCCAGCTACTTGGGAGGCTGAGGCAGGAGAATCGCTTGAACCCAGGAGGCGGAGGTTGCGGTGAGCCGAGAACGCGCCATTGCGCTCCAGCCTGGGCAACAAGAGCGAAACTCTGTCTCGAAAGAAAAGAAAGAGAGAAAGAAAAGAAGCGGAAGCAACTTTCCTGTAGTCCAGATTCCTGGGTTGTAGTACTCAGGGCTCGGAGCTGTAGGTTCAAGGGCAAGAGAAAAGTACCTAGCACCAAAGCAGGAGAGTCATTCTCCACAAGCATCATTCCCAGTGCGTCTGCGTCATTACCTGGCCACAGGTCCTCCTGTACTGCCCATTTTCAGTGAGCAGCCCTAGCACCGTCCTCTGCGGGGCATCCTGGCCCACCTGGGCTCTGGTGAGTATCTGACAAGCATCGGGACCTCGGGCCACTGTAGCCAGCACAACTCCACTCTTGGGGTTGTTGCAGTGCATTGCCTCAGATTCCACGAGCTGCTGCTACCAACGAAAGAGAAACAGACAAGCTGGTTATTCAACCCCGTCCACCCGTGGCTCCAAGGACACAGCCAACCGCTAGGAGGGAGAGCACAAAGCAATGAGATTAACACCAATTGCTTATCTTCCCAGCAATTATTAGGGCTGAAAGGGTGTGAGCGACCGCACAAGCGATCAAAGCTGCTCTGAATCAAAACTGTCATTTGAATCTCTGAGGGGGGCTTTTTCCCAAGACCGCGTGGAGGGCTGGAAGGAGAGAAATATTCTGACAAAACTCCAAGTCGGGATACTAAGCCCCATGTTAACTGCGAGTTGAAATCTGGGAGTCCCCTCTTGCCCTGCTGAGATACTCATCTCCCCAGACCCCGACCAAAGATCCAGGGTACAGGACTACGGGAAAGCCGGTCTCCGTCCCAAGTGACAGGCAGGGTGCGGCCCCGCGGCCTCCTCCCACCATACAGGAGGTCCCAAAACCTGCCTAGACCCCAAAGCAGGCCCCGGCGTTATCTTTCTGTGTGTCTGGAACAATTGGCAAGTGCACTGGAGGATCGGGCGGCCTACAGGGCTGGGCAGGGCGGGGCAGGGCGGAGCAGGAGGGACCTAGTGTAGAGGGATTCCAGCCTGGGCGGCTGCGGGGCTCCGGGCTGAGGCCGAGCTGCCCACCCGCGTCTGTTGAATCGGCCAATCAGCGGCGCTCCCGGGCCTTCGCGGGGGCGTTTCCATGCCGACCGCGGCGGGTGTGAGCGCCCCGGGGCCTCATCACCATGGCGACCTGCTCACCTGACTAGCTCTGGCTGGACGCGCCGCGACCCCGGGGCGTTCAGGCCCCTGAGGGACCAACGGGCGGCGGCCTCCAGCTCCCGCTGCGCGTCTCCGCCCGGGCGAGCTGGGGTCGGCCGCCGCCGTCGTGGCACGCGCCCCCGGCCTGGAAGGGCGGACTCGCCCACCCCACGATTGCAGCGGCTGGGGAAGGGACTGTTTCCGTGACCCGTTCTCCCAACAGCCGCGAACTGCCCTGGCTAACGTCTTCTGCGCGGCCCGCTCCTGAGAACCCTGGCTCGGGAGAGCGACGCGGGGCCCTCGGGGCTGCGCAGGCCGCGGCGCCCTGCACACACCGGCCCGAGGGCGCGGCTCGCTCCGGGTCGGCTCACACCCCTGCGTTTCCTGCCCGGCGGCGGCCGGGTCCCAGCGACGCGGCCCCGAGTGCAGTCGCTGCGGCGTTGCGCCTCCATCGCTGCGGGTCCTTGCGGGCCGTGCCTGTCCCGCCCGGCTCCCGGTGCCTGTGGCCTGCTAGGCGGGAGAGGAGATGTGGGGTTTTAGGGTCGCGCGTGTGCTCGAGGTCCCCACGAGAGGTCTTCCCCCGCGGGTTCCTGCGCAACTGCGAGAAGCCGGCCTGGGAACGCCAAGATTGTGGCCCAGGAAGAGGAAGGAACGCGGGCGACAGCGCTGGGGCTTGGGACGGTGAGGACGTCGGTGGCAGCGCTCAGGGTGCTGGGGGCTGGGCGGGCGGCCTGGCTGCTTCGGGTAGGGGAGTCCCTGGGGTCTTTACACTGGGGGCTCCGACGCCTGCACAAGTGACTTGACAAGCCAAGCGAAAGAATCGAACTTTCTAAAAAATATGTCCATGTGTATGTATGCACACACACATTACCAGTGCTACAGTTACTACTTTTGCTTTTTTTTTAAATAACCATCCCTAAGTCTCTAAATCACACCCAAAGTCTGTTCAAATGGCCAGTTTATGCAAGCAACGATTATCGCTGGTTTTCTAAGTGTGCATTATTAACGTTTTCACCAAGCAAACTGAGTGTGGGCATTGTTTTAATGGGAAAATATAAGTATTCTAACGAAAGCGCGGGTTGAAACCCGTGCAGTTTCGTCAAATATTAAGAGCAAGTTGGGAAGCATCTGGAGAATCAAGGCTGGATGCGGGAGGAAGGCAGAAGCGGATCTTGTTCAACCTGAAACTCATTTCTATACGTTTGTCACAGAGTTCTATTCCTTGAGAGACAGCAGTCCCCCTTGCACCCCAGATTTCCTGCGTCTTTGAATATGAAGAAAACAAGGGAACTCTGGTAACATCTAGATTGTCGCAACAGAGTCAGACGCCGACGGGGACCATGCTCTGCTTCGAATGGTGAACGAAAGGAGGATTTCTGTCCTCTTGCCTGGCGCCACTGTCGGATGTTTTCCCGGGAGCCCTCTCCCACCTGCCTACAGTGTTGTGATTTCCTGGAACTCTGAAGGCCTCAGTGGCTAACTCCGTCAGGGACTCCGCAGCACGTCCTTCCAAGAGCCCGAGTCGCTTGGGAGCGGACAAGATTGGCTGCGCTCAGGACATCTGGTCCTCTCTGTTCACCCCTTTTCATCTGATTTCCTCAGACAGAATTGACCGAAACCTCACACACTTCAACTTTTCTCCCAAACAGAGGCGCTGGCGCAGTGTTCTTGGAACCTGTGGTTTTGATCCTCTTTTCTGGGATTGAAGCTGAAGCCAGGGTTGGGACGAGGGCGTGCAGGAATGGAGAGCGCCCCACTCCTGCAGAGGCAGCTCTGAGATTAGCTTTTCCTAACTCAGCTCTGACAAGGACAGATGACAAGGCTGCAAAGGTGTTCAGTGACTTTCAGCCGTCTTTAGCCTTAAAATATGTAACCAAATGAGAGCATTGGATAACTTAATACCCCTTTTCTACTGCTTCCTCTTATCTGAATGGCTGCAGCCTAATCCAGCCTTAATCTATAGAAAATAGGATTATCACGACCACCTTTCTTCCCGCTCCATCCACTTTGCTAAACTTGGCAAAGGGAAATGGTTACATAGTTTATGATTGGTTTATTGTGCTGTCTTAGAATTCTACATTGTCGTTACAAGCCTCTGGTCATATCTTAAACAGGAGAGTGAGTCAGATGAACTGATATCTATGTGTCCATGTAAATTCAGATACGTGTATAATTTGTGCAATACTTACGGCTTTCTTGGCTTTAAAATCTTCACTAAATATTGTGTTCCAAAGAACACAATTTATGACATAAAAACAAATTTAACTGAATAGGTCCTCGATTTTTACTTTAAAAATCTAAACCAGAAAATTTGACCTTAGAATGAAGAACAAAAGGAGCAGAGGGAATAGAAAGGACTTTCTCGCAAATTAGGCAGTTTTAGTGAAATGTGTAATTATAATGTTGCTAAATGTATTTATACATTATACATTATAATCTAATCTTGATTTTGCAATGCAAATTTATACATTATAACCTAATCCTGATTTTGCTATGCAAATAAGGATTAGATTTGCATAGCAAAATCAAGATTAGAATTCAAAGATAAGTAGATTTTAATTTTTTCCCCATCTTTAAATAAACTATATTTGGTAATATGTTGAGAAGTAAACAATATAATTGCAAATACAATTTTCTTTAATATCTAAAATATTTGGCATAACTTAAATACCAATGTAACAGCTTTTTTTTTTAACTTAGAAAGCTCATTGGTCAGCACTTCCAACCCGACAGTGAGTGCTCAACTAGCTTTAACTATAGGATTAATTTTCAAAATAAGGATGACAGCTGAATTCTTTACTAGGAATTTTTAAAACCCAAAAGCCCTATTCAAATCAGCTCCCTTCCACAAATTACAATTCAGACAATCTTTTCAGTTTGCCAGAAATTACCTGGTATTTCAGAGGCAGTTATTCTATTACATTTGTTCATCCTAGCTAGTAATGAACCTCCTGTTGAAACATTCAGTTTTTGTTAATTATGAAATCAGGTTGATTTTCAGGATACACTGAAAGAAAGATGGAAAAAAAAAAAAGCAAAGTTTATTTGAGGACAAAGGTCCATTTAGGGACGTATTTTGCCTCTCCAGAACATGCCTCTGTCATTCCCAGGTATACATTTAACTAAGAACGTAGCTTCAACAGTAAGATGAGAGACAGATGTTGGAAAGAAGCAAGGAACCAGCTGCAATTTGCGACATATTAGCACTTAACCCTAGGGAAGATGACCAAAGGATTGAGCAAGTCCAGCTTGAGAAGCAGTCAAAACTGTACACAGCTTAAGAAGCATATTTCATCAGGTTGTGAAAAGTGGATCCCTTAGTACATAATGAGTGAAGTAAGTTTTCAGTAAGACTTGTAAGAAGTCACGTTCTCTGAGTGAAAATAGTGTGAATACAAACATGAGATTCGACAAAGTCTACTGTTCATTCATTCATTTCACAAAGTTTTTTGAGCATCCAATGTATGTCAGGCAGTAGCTGAGTATGAGTATGATAATAATAAATGATCCCTGCCCTCAAGGAGCTGTTGGTCCATGCAAGGAAATATAACAAATAGTTATGGTGCAGCACAATTAGTGTTTATGAGGAATACAGATGTATAAAGGAGGAGCAGTTGGAGCTTAAGAGAAAAGAAACAAGGTGTGTTGCTGAGAAGACTTGGAAGCAGTATCCAGATCTGATCATTAAGATGATTAAAGTCTTAAAGACAGGGCAGGAAGTATAATCTGCATATATCCTAGAAACGGAACACCCGAAAAAACAGGGATTTTTCAGTGGTGTTTATCCAGCACCTTCCAAGGGAAAGCATTAAATTATGATGTCCAAAAACATCCCTCAAGACTGTCTCTATGGCTCTGTTGCAGACTTGGTGAGCAATTAACTCATCAAGAAGTCAACCTCCCAGGAACTTGGTGAGAGGAAGAAGGTTCTGCTGACTTTAGTTACCACTAACATGCACAACTAGAGGTGCATTCTTAAAATCAGTTTCCCGTGATGTACAGTTGAGGTCTTTCCCAGATTCTGTACCAAGGAAAAAATAACTTGAGTGGGACAATGCAGTCATTTTCCATTAAAAATAATGGGGAAAGTTATTTTTAATTTCTGTGGGTACATAATAGGTATATATATTTATGGAGTACATGAGATGTTTTGATACAGGTATGCAATGCGTACTAATCACATCATGGGCAATGGGTGTCCATCCCCTCGATCATTTATTCTTTGTGTTACGAACAATCCAATTATACTCTTTTAGCTATATTTTAAAATGTACAATGAACTTATGGAGTACAGTCTCCCTGATCTGCTGTCAAACAGTAGGTATTATTCATCCTTTCTATTTTTTGTACCCATTGCCACTTCCCCAAGTCCCTAATTATCCTTCTCGGCCTCTAGTAACCATCCTTCTACTCTGTTGTATGTCCTTGAGTTCAGTTGTTTTGATTATTAGATCTCACAAATAAGTGAGAACAGGAGATATTTGTCTTTCTGTGCCTGGCTTATTTCACTTGTAACGATCTCCAGTTCCATACATGTTGTTGCAAATGACAGGATTTCATTCTTTTTTTATAGCTAAATAGTATTCCATTGTGTGTACCACGTTTTCTTCATTTATTCACTTGTCATAGACACTTAGGTTGCTTCCAAATCTTCACTGTCATAAACAGTGCTGCAACAAACATGGGACTGCTGATATCTCTTCAATATATTGATCTCTTTTATACCCAGCTGTGGGATTGCTGAATCTTGTGGTAGCTCAATTTTCAATTTTTTGAGAAACCTCCAAACTGCTCTCCACAGTAGCTGTACTAATTTACATTCCCACCAACAGTATACAAGGGCTCTCCTTTCTCCACATCTTCCCAACATTTGCTATTGCCTGTCTTTGGATATAAGCCATTTTAATTGGGTCGAGATGGTATTTCATTGTAATTTTGATTTGCATTTCTCTAATAATCAATGCGGTTGAGCACCTTTTCATATGCTTGTTTGCCATTTGTATATCTTCTTTGGAGAAATGTTTAATCAAATCTATTGCCCATTTTTTTAAATCAGATTATCCATTTTTTTCCTGTAGAGTTGTTTGAGCTCCTTATATATTCTGGTTATTAATCTGTTGTCATATGGGGAGTTTGCAAATATTTTTTCCAATTCTGTGAGTTGTGTCTTCACTTTGTTGATTGTATCCTTTGCTATGCAAGTGTTTTTTTATTTGATCTTAGCCAAAAGGCTGGGAAGTGATGTGCAGGAGCTTTTTAAACTTGGTGTGATGCAATTGTCCCTGTTTACTTTGGTTGCCTATGCCTATGTGGTATTGCTGAAGAAATCTTTGCCGCAACCAATGTCCTGGAGATATTCCCTAATGTTTTCTTGTAGTAGTTTCATGGTTTGAGAGGTCTTATATTTAAGTCTTTCATCCATTTTGATTTGATTTTTGTATCTGACTGAGGACAGGGATCTAGTTTCATTATTCTGTGTGGCGATACCCAGTTTTCCCTGTAGCATTTGTTGAAGAGACTGTTTTTTCCCTAGTGTATGTTCTTGGCATCCTTGTTGAAAATGAGTTCGCTGTAGGTGTATGGATCTGTTTCCAGGTTCTCTATTCGATTCCACGGGTCAATGTGTCTATGTTTATGCCAGTACCATGCTGTTTTGGCTACTGTAGATCTGTAGCATAATTTGAAGTAATGTGATTCCTCTAGTTTTGTTCTTTTTGCTTAGGAAAGCGTTAGCTATTATGGGTGTTTGGGGGTTCCATATACATTTTGAGATTGTTTTTTCTATTTCTGTGAAGAATGTCATTGGTATTTTGATAGGTATTGCACTGAATCTGTAGATTGCTTTGAGTAGTATGGACAGTTTAACAATATTGATTCTTCCAATCCAATAACATGGAATATTTTCCCATTTTTTGGTGTACTCTTCAATTTATTCCATAAGCGTTTTATAATTTTCATTATAGAGATCTTTCACATCTTTGATTAATTCCTAGGCATTTAATTTTATGTGTGGCTATTGTAAATGGCATTTTTTAAGTTGCTTTTTCAGATTGTTCACTGTTGTACAGAAATGCTACTGATTTTTATATGTTGATTTTGTATCCTGCAACTTTACTAAGTTTGTGTATAACTTCTAATGGTTTTTTGGTGCTGTCTTTAGGTTTTTCTCAAATATAAGATCATATCATCTGCAGACAAGGATAGTTTGACTTCTTCAAGTATTTGTATGCCCTTTTATTTATTTCTCTTGTCTGATTGCTCTAGCCATCCTCCCATACTATGTTGAATAACAATGGTGAAAGTGGGCATTCTTTTTTTTTTGAGACAGAGTCTCACTCCAGCACCAGTCACCAGGCGCCAGGCTGGAGTGCAGTGGCGCAACCTTGGCTCACTGCAACCTCTGCCTTCCGGGTTCAAGCAATTCTCCTGCCTCAGCCTCCCAAGTACCTGGGACTACAGGTGCGTGCCATCACGCCCAGCTAATTTTTTTGTATTTTTTGTGGAGACGGGGTTTCACCATGTTGGCCAGGATGGTCTCAATCTGTTGACCTCGTGATCTGCCCGTCTCAGCCTCCCAAATTGCTGGGATTATAGGCGTGAGGAAAGTGGGCATTCTTGTTGTGTTCCAGACCTTAGAGGAAAGGCTTTCAGTGTATCACCCATTCAGTGTGATACTAGCTGTGGATCTGTCATATATGAATTTTATTATGTTGAGGTATATTCCTTGTATCCCCAGTTATTTTAGGATATTTAATCATGAAAGCATGTTGAATTTTGTAAAATACTTTTTCAGCATCAATCAAAAACCCTATGAAATGATCATATGGTTTTGTCCTTTATTCTGTTGATATGATGTATCACAAAGATTCATTTGTGTATGTTGAACCATCCTTGCATCCCAGGGACAAAGCCTTCATCCTCCACCTTGGCCATGATGAATGATCTTTCTGATATACTGTTGAATTAGTTTTGCTAGCATTTTGTTGAGGATTTTTGCATCAATATTCATCAGAGATATTGGCCTGTAATTTCCTCCCTTGCCTTCCTTCCTTCCTTCCTTACCTTTCTTTCTTTCTTTCTTTCTTTTTTCACTCTTGTTGTCCAGGCTGGAGTGCAATGGCATGATCTCGGCTCACTGCAGCTTCCACCTCCCAGGTTCAAGTGATTCTCCTGCCTAAGCCTCCTGAGTAGCTGGGATTACAGGTGCCTGCCACCACGCCCAGCTAATTTTTGTATTTTTAGTAGAGACAGGGTTTTCCCATGTTGGTCAGGCTGGTCTCAAACTCCTGACCTCAGGTGATCCACCCACCTCAGCCTTCAAAACTGTGGGATTACGGGCATGAGCCACCATGCCTGGCCTGGCCTGTAGGTTTCTTTTTTTGATGTGTCTTTGTCTGGTTTGTGTATCAGGGTAAGACCGGCCTCATAGAAGAAGTTTCACAGTGTTCCTCAATTTTTCAGAATAGTTGGAGTAGGATTGGTATTAGTTCTTTAAATGTTTGGTTGAATTCGGCATTGAAGGCTTTGGGTCCCAGGCTTTTTCTACTAAGAGACGTTTTATTATGGCTTTGATTTCATTACTTGTTATTGATCTGTTCAGGTTTTGTATTTTTTTTTCCTGGTTCAATCTTGGTAGGTTGTGTGTGTCTAGAAGTTTGTCTATTTCTTCTAGCTTTTCCAATTTATTGGCATATAGTTGCTCAAAGTAGCCACTAACGATCCTTTAAATTTCTGCACTATCAGTTGTAATGTCTTTTTTTTCATCTCTGATTTTATTTATTTGAATCTTTTATCATTTTTTCTTAGTTACTCTGGCTAAAGGTTTGTTTTAATTTTCATTTAACTTTTCAAAAAACCAACTGTTTGTTTCATTGGTCTTTTGTATTTCCTTCATTTCAGTCCCATTTATTTCTGCTCTGATCTTTATCATTTCTTTTCTTCTACTAATTAGGGGTTTGGTTTGCTCTTGTTTTTCTAGTTCTTTAAGATGATCATTAGATTGTTTAGTTGAAGTTTTTCTTCTTTTCTGATGTAGGCACTTAGAGCCATCAGCTTCCCCGAGTACTGCTTTTGCTGTTTATTATGTTGTTTTGACATTATCATGTTTTCAAGAAATTTTTCAATTTTCTACTTAATATCTCCATTGACCCACTGGTCATTCAGGAGCATATTGTTTAATTTTCATGTATTGATTTCCGGTTTTATTCCATTGTGGTCAGAGAAGATGCTTGATATTATTT
>NW_016107423.1:4642069-4647784 GCF_001604975.1 Cebus imitator | reverse complement strand
GAGTTGTTCCGTGACCTAACATTTGGCTAATCCTTGAGAATCATCCATGTGCTGAAGAAAAGGATGTGTATTCTGCAGCCACTGGATGAAATGTTCTGTAAATCTCAATCCATTTGGTCTATAGCGCAGGTTAAATTCAGTGTTTCTTTGTTGATTTTCTGTATGGGAGATATGTCCAATGCTGAAAGTGGAATACTGAAGTCTCCAGATATTACTGTACTGGGGCTATCTCTCTCTTTAGCTGTAGTAATATTTGCTTTATGTATCTGGGTTCTCCAGTGTTGGGTGCATATATGTTTAAAATTATTGTATCCTCTGGCTGGCGCAGTGACTCACACCTGTAATCCTAGCACTTTGGGAGGCTGAGATGGGCAGATCACCTGAGGTCAGGAGTTCAAGACCAGCCTGGCCAACATGGTGAAACCCTGTTTCTACTAAAAATACAAAAATTAGCCAGGAGTGGTGGCGTGCCTGTAGTCCCAACTACTCAGAAGGCTGAGGCAGGAGAATCACTTGAACCCAGTAGGCGAAGGCTGCAACGAGCTGAGGTCATACCACTGGACTCCAGCCTAGGTAACAGAGCAAGAATCTGTCTCAAAAAAAAAAAAAAAAAAAGCCTAAAGAATATATATAGTTTTCAGTTGTAAAAATTATATTTGGCTAGAAGAAATCTCAAACACATAAATTTTTATAACGATGATAAGTTAACATTGTTTTGTATAACAATAATAAAGTTATGTGCATGAATATGTGTTCTTTTTTTGGCAATTAATATTTTTTCTGACTGAATGAGGCAGGTTGTTGGCTCTATTCATGATATCGGAATTGCTTATTATTATTTTTGGCTTTTATTGACATGGAATATCTTTTTCCATCCATCAGTTTCCATTATTAAACACATTGACTAATGAATGGTGAAAAAAAATCCTCCTGAAGTACACTGTGCTCTGTATATAAAAAGCACAACACATTTTAATTTATTCTAATGATAGACACAGAGGTTGCATAAATGAGTAACAAAGAGTCTTATGCAAAATTAGTCTTATAGGAGGCTTTAGTTTTATTTAGTCAAATACACAAATAATTGTTTACAAGGTAATTAGAGTGAAGCAAATGTTTTCTAAAAAGTCCAGAGAAAGTTCTGGTTAAAAGCCAGGTATATTTTCAGTTAATTGCAGAAATCAGGAAAGGTTTATTGAAGATGGTGGTTTTGTGTTTAGCCTTGAAATCTGGATCTGGTTTTGATCTGAAGGGTTTGGGGAACCTATTTTAGGAAGAGAGTTTTGCATGAGTAAAGACTCTGAGAAGACGATTACAAAACTATGGATTATGTTGGTGTTCTATAACACCTGAGGTTACAGTAAAGGATATACTTTACAATCAGGAACATTGGGGTAATGCCCTGTCATATTTTTGAATGCTAGGATAAGGAGTTTGCTGTAGCACTTTTGAACAGAGGGATGATGAAGTTAGAACTATATTTATAGAAGAACCATCTGAGAGCAATGAGTAGCCCAAGATTTGGGAGTAGGCGATGCTTCAGGAAATGGTTGCTAGAAGAAATGATGACCTGAACCAGGATCATGCCATGGACACAGAAAGAACACGATGCTCAATGAAGTCACTCTGATCACGGAATCTGAATGACTTAGCAACTGACTGTATGCTGGGTTTCAAAGAGAAGATGGAGACAAACATCACTTTGCAATTTCTAGGTCAGGTTGATGACAAAATAATGGAGTTAATCAAAGTAGAAATGCCAGAAGATAAGCTAAATTCTAAAGAAAAATGAAGTGAAGAGCAAGCTTAATTTCAGTCATCTTAATGATAAAGTCTTTTCTAATAATTGCCCAGAACTGCCACCTTTCCCTCCAATTCCATCCTTATGTATGTATGAGTTTTGATAACAATAAATTGTACTTACAGAGATTGATTATGGAGTTGAAAATAAAAGTAGATTGATTGTAACACATTTGATAGAGTGTATCCCCACTGTAAAATAATTATTCGTAGTTAGATGGCTATTCTAGGAAAACCTGTGAAGAGGGTAAGATCAACAGCTTCCCGTCTACCATTTCAGGGTCCCATTCTTCCATTCAAAAGGCCCCCTTCCAAAATCATAAGTCCCTTAGTGTCATGGACTACATCTTCCTCAACTTTGCAAGCTCTTTTCCTGGCACAGAGCTCAGAACATAGCAGGCACTTCATAAATGTTTGTTGATTAAGTGATTGAATAATAAGATGCAAGTTATGCTTGTTCCAAAAATGAGCAAAAGATGGCCCCTGTATATTAGTCTGATGTGGTGCTCTTCTTCACTACTGACTAGGACCATTGATTCAAAAGCCTGCCAGCAACAAACTCAAATTCTTGTACAGCCAATTGTTTTAAATATGGCCCCCATAAAAGCATATTTTTTAGTCATTCAGCCTGCATGCTTTGCTTACTCCACCAACAACTGTTAGCCTTAGATAAGCCAAACCTTGAGGCTGTTGAAGATCCAAGTCCATGCTGCTCTTCCTAACTCTCTGACCCAGAGCTTCCCACATGGTGAGGCTGAGGGACATCTCCTAGCCAGATAACCTCCTTTCTCTGATTTACCATTCCCCAGGGACTTCTCTGGCTCTCTTCTCCTTCAGGTGGTAGCCCACACCATTGTCTCTGGAAGGTCTCCAAGATGACTTGGCTTCACCCCCACCTACATGCCGGCATGCATGCCTGTCTAGCACCACACAAAGAACTTTGTGTACTGCTACCACCTGGTGGTCATATCTTTCTCCTACAGCCCCGAAATTCCTGATGGCATGACAGTATTGTATGTGTGAGGGAGGAAATCTGATGTATTAAATTGCTTTTTCAAACCTCCGTGGTTTTTTTTCTTTCTTCCTTTTTAGTAATTTCATATTTTGTCACTCACTGAAAAAATTCTTAGAGCTGGAAAGCTAGAAGGGGACTTGGAGATCATTTCATTAATCCCTGTCCTATGCAGGTGAGACAACCTGGGTTCAGACCTCTCTCCATCAAATTAAATTTCTAAAAGTGACATTTCGGAAGTAAATTAACACTAATGAATTCTAATTCCAGTATTTATACTAAGAAACTAATCATAAATAGGTTCAAAGTTTACTTATAGAATTTTTTTATAATAGAGAAATTAAAAATCCTCTCTGTTTTAAATGAAGGAACTTGTTAAATGAAGTGTAAGGCAATAGTAGTCCATAGTGACAATTATGTAGCAGTAGTTTGAAAAACTATTGTAGAGTCACGTAAAATTATATAGAGAAAAAGTGACATACAGAAAGGTTTATACTACATTTTATGAGATAAAGTATAAAAACAGTAAGTTTAGTATGTTAGATTTTCACTTAAAATTTTTATATGCTTGGAAGAAGCACCAAAAATAAATACCAAATATTGAGTAGTTATCTGTGTGCATCACAGGATTAGATGATTCTAGTTGAATTCAATGGTTTATCTGTAGTTTCTAAATTTCCTGTAATAAAAATATTAATTACTGAATAAGAAAAAATCATTATTAAAGAAGTCAATCATCATGGCAAGCTGCAAGATCAGGCGAAATGTGTTATCCAATAGAACTTTTGGGCTGAGCACGGTGGCTCATGCCTGTAATCTCAGCACTTTGGGAGGCTGAGGTAGGTGGATCACTTGAGTCAGGAGTTCGAGACCAGCCTGGCCAACATGATGAAACCCTGTCTCTAGTAAAAATACAAAAATTAGATGGGCATGGTGGTGCCCACCTGTAATTCCAGCTACTTGGGAGGCTGAGGCATGAGAATCACTTGAACGCAGGAGGTGGAGGCTGCAATGAACAGAGATTGCCCCACTGCACTCCAGTCTGGGTTACAACGTGAATGATGAAATGTTCTGTACCTACGTTTCCTATGACATGTGGCTACTGAGCATTGCAAATGAAGCCAATGCAACTGAAGAACTGAATTTTTAATTTATGTAGTCACAGGAAGCTAGTGACAACCATACTGGTTAATGCACATAGACTATGTGGTAGTTGAGAACAGTCATAGCACATTAAGAGGATTATGATTAGTCTAGATCTGCTACTGTGTATGCAAATGTGTATGTTTTTCTTGACTAGCTTCCCCTAAGTTATTATACCATAATTTGGGATAAAGTGTACCAATAAATGATAACATGAAACCATCTAATTATAGTAGAGTTTTTTTTTTTTTTTGAAAAACAACTACTTCATCATGTGATTAATAAAGAAGATCCATTTATAAATGAGCCAGGAGAGTTTGTCCAGAAATTACATTTTGTTTGTTAAAAAACTGCTCATTCTTTTCCAGCATCATGCAGTAGTCCAGAGGTAGAACAAGAACAGCTGAAAAGTCAATCTGGATTCTGCTAACCTGGCAAATTAACCCAATTTTTATCATTTAATTTTATAGATATACTATCTACTTAGATCTGCTGAATGCTAGACTTACATAATAGTTCACGTAAATCGTCGCTTAAACTTTGTTTTTGATACTAAAGTTGTATGTTAAATTTTGTGACCAAATTCATACCCTCCTTCCATAATTTAAGAATTTGCCTCTCAGATTGACATTCAGGCTTGTGGTATCCTCACTCCTCTGCAGATGCTTCATCAGCAACCAAGATCTGTCCTTATTTAGGATGTATTGCTTCACTTCTTGCTTCCTGACTGAACAGACCCATTATTTGTGTAAATGAAACTTATTGGAATACAATGAGCTGCCTATCTGCTTTCTGGAAAATATGAAATAGATCATTTATGCAGCAGTATCCTCACAATTCTGTGTTTTCATACTATTGTTATTAGACTAACAAGATAATATGCCTGCTCTCAGACCAATATACAGACAGCAGAGTTTGCAGCAGAGACAGTTTAACGATTACAAGGCAGACGAGTGATGGGATAGGAGGAGGCTCTTAATTCCATCTCCCTGAAGTTTTCTGGGCTGCAGTTTTTAAGGGGATCATGGAGAGTAAGGGACTGGAAAATTGGGGTCATTGACTGGTTAGAGTAAGGGGCATGAAATCATCAGGACGTGGAAACGGCATCCTTTGGTGAGTCCTTTGTAGTATCCTTCACAAGGATGGTGTCAGTAATTTTACTGGTACAGAGTTGCTGAAAGTGTAACTCAAATGGAAACTCAGTATTTCACAATGCTTAGGTTATCTATAGAGCAGTTAAGAAAAACGATAGTCTTATGACAAGGTCCAATGATTCTGGGACATTAGGCAGCAAACAATTATGGGGAAGCTGGTCAAAGAGCAAGCTGACTTAATGATTAGTGTGACTGTGCTGTAAGCTTCGTTTATTTTCATTTTGTTTCTCCCCCTCCCTTCCTTCCTAATTTAATGTAATTTATAGGGACAGTTTCACTATTAGAAACAAATAATTTCTATCACTAGTTTCCTTAATTGAGTAGACTTACTTTTTAATAGATTCCAGAGTGCTTTCCTTTGTATATTTATTTACCTAATAAAGCAAGCACACTATATTGTGATTAAAAATTCTGGGCCGGGTGCGGTGGCTCAAGCCTGTAATCCCAGCACTGTGGGAGGCCGAGGCGGGTGGATCACGAGGTCAAGATATCGAGACCATCCTGGTCAACATGGTGAAACCCCGTCTCTACTAAAAATACAAAACATTAGCTGGGCATGGTGGCACGTGCCTGTAATCCCAGCTACTCAGGAGGCTGAGGCAGGAG
>NW_016107423.1:4576170-4640934 GCF_001604975.1 Cebus imitator | reverse complement strand
GCTAATTTTTTGTATTTTTAGTAGAGACGGGGTTTCACCATGTTGACCAGGATGGTCTCGATCTCTTGACCTTGTGATCCACCCGCCTCGGCCTCCCAAAGTGCTGGGATTACAAGCCTGAGCCACCGCACCCGGCTCTAAGCAACATTTGAGATAATCAATATAGCAGATATTTTCTTTGTTTCTATTTACTTGCTTTGAATCCACAGTCAACATTTTACCCCACCAGAAGCAGATATTGAACCATGTTCAAGCTGTCTTTGTGTTATAAAAAGTGGACCTTTGATCCTTTTGCTGAAGAAGTACATGAAAACAAGGTAGAAACTTGCTTTTTTGATATGTCCAGAGGTATAACCAACATAAAAACTTCTGAAATTCTGATTAACTATTGATTTCAAGCTAAGACCACAAAAATAGTGAAGGAGAAACACTCCAGAATAATTGAAGGCCACCAAAAGAAACAAAGGGGAAAACAATCTTAGGCAGGGATAAACAGGGCTGGGCATGTCCTCTCACACTTGTTGGGGTGCAATGCTCTGCCCTCCCTCTAATATTAATAAACTGCAATTTGTTGGGGGTTAATCATCTGTCAGCTCAACAATAGCAATGATTTCTGTGTAATAAGTAAAATGCAACTTCTAAATCATATGAGTGATTTAAATGATCTGTAGCAATGTATTCCAAGGGTGATTCAGGGTGGAACTAATTTTAAACATATCCATTTAAATTTTGACTTAGATCATTAACCAGAAAGACTTTGTTAATCTTTTTTCCTACAAGCCATATATCATCCTTCTCTTCATTTTCCACTTCAAAAGTATACTTTTGGGAAAAGATGGGGATCTTTGTATAAAAAACAAATTTGAACAGAATTTTTTTTATTTCCAGCTTCATCCATGTCCCTGCAAAGGACATGATCTTCCTTTTTATGACTGCATAGTATTCTATGGTATATGTGTAACACATTTTCTTTATCCAGTCTGTCATTGAAGGGCATTTAAGTTAATTCCACATCTTTGCTATTCTGAATAGTACTGCAATGAACATATATGTGCATGTATCTTTATAACAGAATGATTTATATTTCTTTGGGTATATACTCAGTAATGGGATTGCTGGGTCAAATGGTATTTCTGCCTCTAGGTCTTTGAGGAATTGCCATACTGTCTTCCACTGTGGGTGAACTATTTATACTCCCACCAATAGCGTAAAAGCATTCCCTTTTCTCCACAATCTAATCAGCATCTTGTGTTTTTTTGACTTTTTAATAATAGCCATTCTGACAGGTGTAAGACGGTATCTCATCGTGGCTTTGATTTGCATTTCTCTAATGATCAGTGATGTTAAGCTTTTTTTCATATGTTTGTTGGTTGTCTGTATGCCTTCTTTTGAAAAGTGTCTGTTCATGTTCTTTGCCCATTTTTTAATGGGGTTGTTTTTCTTCTGTAAATTTGTTTAAATTCCTTATAGATGCTGGATATTAGAACTCTGTCAGATGGATAGACTGCAAAAATTTTCTCCCACTCTGTAGGTTGTCTGTTTACTCTGCTGATAGTTTCTTTTGCTGTTCAGAAGCTCTTTAGTTTAATTAGATCCCATTTGTCAATTTTTGCTTTTGTTGCAATTGCTTTTGGCATCTTCATTGTGAAATCTTTGCCTGTGCCTATGTCCTAAATGGTATTGCCTCGATTTTCTTCTAGGGTTTTTATAGCTTTGGATTTTACATTTAAGTGTTTAATCCATCTTGAGTTCATTTTTGTATATGAAGTAAGGAAGGGGTCCAGTTTCAATTTTCTGCATATGGCTAGCCAGTTCTCCCAGTGCCATTTGTTAAACAGGGAATCCTTTCCCCTTTGCTTGTTTTTGTCAGGTTTGTTGAAGATTAGATAGTTGTAGTTGCGCAGTCTTATTTCTGAGTTCTCTATTCTGTTCCATTGGTCTCTCTGTTCTTGTACCAGTACCACACTGTTTTGGTTACTATAGCCTTGTAGTAATAGTGCAAAGTCAGCTAACATGATGTCTTCAGCTTTGTTATTTTTGCTTAGGATTGCCTTGGCTATTTGGACTCTTTTTTGGCTCCGTATGAATTTTAAAATAGTTTTTTTCCTAATTCTGTGAAGAATGTTAATGGTAGTTTAATGAGAATAGTATTGAATCTATAAATTGCTTTGGACAATATGGCCATTTTCATTCATTTCATCCGTCTTCCTATTGATGAGCATGGAATGTTTTCCATTTGTTTGTGTCATCTCTGATTTCTTAGAGCAGTGATTTGCAGTTCTTGAAGAAGTCCTTCACTTTTCTTGTTAGCTGTATTCCTAAGTATTTTATTCTCTTTGTTGCAATTGTAAATGGGAGTTCATTCATAATTTGCCTCTTGGCTTCCCTGTTGTTGGTGTATAAGAATGCTAGTGATGTTTGCACATTGATTTCATATTCTGAGGCTTTGCTGAAGTTGCTTATCAGCTTTTGGGCTGAGACAATGGGGTTTTCTAAAAATAGAATCCTGTCATCTGCAAACAAAGATAGTTTCACTCCCTCTCTTCCTATTTGAATACTTTATTTCTTTTAACTTGGCTTTAAATTGCCCTAGCCAGGCCTTCCAATACTATGTTGAATAGGAGTGGTGAGAGAAGGAATGCCTGTCTTGTGCTGGTTTTTAAGGGGAATGCTTCCAGCTTTTGTCCATTCTGTATAATATTGCCTAAGAGTTTGTCATATATGGCTCCTATTATTTTGAGGTATGTTTCTTCAACACCTAGTTTATTGAGAGTTAAGGTGAAGGGATGTTGAATTTTATTGAAGGCCATTTCTGCATCTAGTGAGGAAACCATGTAGTTTTTGTCTTTAGTTTTGTTTACGTGATGAATCACATTTATTGATTTGCGTATATTGAACCAATCTTGCATCCTGGGGATAAAGTCTACTTGATGATTGTGGTGGATAAGTTTTTGATGTGCTGCTGGATTCAATGGTTTGTCAGCATTTTGTGGAAAATTTTTGCATTCATGATCATCAAGGATATTGGCCTGAAGTTTTCTTTTTTTTTTTTAAATTGTATCTCTGCCAGGTTTTGGTATCAGAATGATGCTGGCCTCCTAGAATGAGTTAGGAAGGAGTCTCTTTTCAATTGTTTGAAATAGTTTCAGTAGGACTGCTACCAGCTCTTCTTTATATCTCTCACGGAATTTAGCTGTAAATCCATCTGGTCCTAGGCTTATTTTTTTATTTTTATTTTTTGGTTGGTGGCCTATTAATTACTGCCTCTGTTAAAGAACTTGTTATTGGTATATTCAGGAATTCAACTTCTTCCTGGTTTAATCTTCAGAGGGTGTATATGCCCAAGAATTTATCAGTTTCTTCTAGATTTTCTAGTTTATGCGCACTGTCAGAGGTATTTATGTGTAGTCTGATGGTTGGTTGTGTTTCTGTGAAGCTAGTGGTAATATCCCTTTTTATCATTTTGATTGTGCTTGTTTGGATCTTGTCTCGTTTCTTCTCTATTGGTCTAGCTAGGTCTATCTATTTTATTAATTTTTTCAAAGAACCAGCTCCTGGATTCATTGATCTTTGAAGGTTTTTCATATCTCTATCTCCAGTTCAGCTCTGATCTTGGGTATTTCTCGTATTCTGCTAGCTTTGGGGTTTGTTTGCTCTTGCTTCTCTAGTTCTTCTAATTCTTACGTTAGGTTATTAACTTGAGATCTTTCTAGCCTTTCAATGTGGGCATTTAGTGCTATAAATTTCTCTCTTAGCACTGACTTAGTTGCATCCCAGAGATTCTAGTATGTTGTATCTTTGTGGTGATTCATTTCAAATAACTTCTTGATTTCTACTTTGATTTCATTATTTGCACAGAAGTCATTCAGGAGCAGGTTGTTCAATTTCCATGTAGTTTTATGATTTTGGGTGAATTTCTTAATCTTGGGTCCTAATGTGATTGTGCTGTTGTCCAAGAGACTGTTTGTCATGATTTCAGTTTCTTTTGCATTTGCTGAGGACTGTTTTACTTCTGATTATGTGACCAATTTTAGAGTAAGTGTCATGTGACAATCAAAAGACATATATTCTGTTGTTTCTGGGTGGAGAGTTCTGTAGATATCTATCAAGTTCACTTGATCCAGAACTGAGGTCAGGTCCTGAATATCTTTGTTAATTTTCTGTCTCAATGGTCTGTCTAACATTGCCAGTGGGGTGTTAAAGTCTCTCACTATTATTGTGTGGGAGTTTAAGTCTCTTTGCAGGTCTCTAAGAACTTGCTTTATGAATCTGGCTCCTGTATTGGGTATACATATATTTAGGATAGTTAGTTCTTCTTGTTGAATTGAACCCTTTACTATCATGTAATGCCCTTCTTTGTTTTTTGATTTTTGTTGTTGTAAAGTCTGTTTTGTCAGAAACCAGGATTGCAACTTCCTTTTTCTGTTTTTCATTTGCTTGGTGAACTTTCCTCCATCCCTTTATTTTGAGCCTATATGTGTGTTTGTACATGAGATGGGTCTCTTGAATATAGCACATGTATAGGTGTTGATTCTTTATCCAGCTTGCCATTCTATGTCTTTTAATTGAAGCATAAAGCCCATTTACACTTTAGGTTAATACTGTCACATGTGAATTTCATCCTGTCATCATGATGCTAGCTGGTTATTTTGCAGACTTCTTTATGTGGCTGCTTCATAGTGTCACTAGTATGTGTACCTCAGTGTGCTTTTGTAGTGGCTGGTAACAGTTTTTTCCTTTCCATGTTTAGTCCTTCCTTCAGGAGCTCTAAAGGCAAGCTTGGTGGTGATGAATTCCCTCAGCATTTGTTTGTCTGAAAAGGATCACTTATATGTCCTTCACTTATGAAGTTTAGTTTTGCAGAATATGGAAATTCTTTAAGAATGTTGATTATTGGCCCCCAATCTCTTCAGGCTTGTAGGGTTTCCACTGAGAGGTCCACTGTTAGTCTGATGGGCTTCCCTTTATTGGGTGACCTAGCCATTCTGTCTGGTTGCCCTGAACATTTTTTCTTTCATTGCAACTTTGGAGACTCTGATGATTATGCGTCTCGAGGTTGATCTCATGGAGTATCTTCCTGGGGTTCTTTAGATTTCCCGAATTTGAATGTTTGCCTGTTTGCTCAGTTGGGGAAGTTCTACTGGATGATATTCTGAAGTATGTTTTCCAACTTGATTCCATTCTTCCTGTCTCTTTCAGGTATCCCAGTGAGTCACAGGTTTACTCTTTTTGTATAATCCCATATTTCTTGGAGATTTTATTCATTCCTTTTCATTCTTTTCTCTCTAATCTCATCTGCCTGTCTTATTTCATTTGAAAGACAGTTTTCAAGATCTGAGATTCTTTCTTCTGCTGAGTCTATTCTGCTACTAATGTTTGTGATTGCATTTTGAAGCTCTTGTAGTGTGATTTTCAGCTCTATCAGGTTAGTTATGTTCCTCTCTCAATCAGCTATTTTGTCTGTCAGCTTCTATATTGTTCTATCATGATTCTTAGCTTCCTTGCATTGGGTTAAATGTGGTCCTTCGGCTCAGCAAAGTTTGTTTTTATCCACATTCTAAAGCCCACTTCTGTCATTACAGCCATCTCAGCATCAGCTCAGTTCTGAACCCTTGCTGGAGAGATGATGTGGCCATTTGGAGGAAAGAGGGCACTCTAGCTTTTTGAGTTTTTAGCATTCTTCACTGTTTCTTTCCCATCTTTGTGGGCTTACCTACCTTTGATCTTTGATATTGTTGGCCTTTAGATGGAGTTTTTGTTGTTGTCTGTTTCTCTTTTAAGAGTCTGGGTACTCTTCGATAGGGCTGCTGCAGTTTGCTGGGGGTCTGCTCCAAACCCTAGTTGCCTCAATTCTCTCAAAACCAGGAGGTATCACCAGTGAAGGCCACAAAACAGCAAAGAGGTCAGCTTGCCCCTTCCTCTGGAAGCTCTGTTCTAGTGGGGTACTGACTTATTCCAGCCCAAATCTGCCTGTAAGAAATGGCTTGATACCGATTCGGTGGTCTCACTCAGTTAGGAGGAACAGGATCAGGGACCTGCTTCAAGAAGCAGCCTGGTTGTGTTTTGGAAGAGCAGCCATGCTGTGTTGGGGACTGCTTCAGCTCCCAGTCGGTTTGGGCTCTCCAAGGCCTGCAGGCTGGCCCAGCTGGGATGCACGAACAGCAATGGTGGCAGCCCACTCCACTCCTCAGGCACTCTATTTTAGGGGGGAATTAGAACTCTGTCAGCCATAGAACATGGGCGGGGGTAGCTGGAGGCCCCAGCTGGGACAGCCTGCTCAATGAGGAGGAATGGTTTGGGATCCCGTTTAAAAAAGTGGTCTGATCACACCTCAACAAGTAGCACCTCTGCTCCAGTCAGCTTGGACTCTCCAAAGCCTGAAGGCTGGAACGGCTGGGTCATTCAAACAAAGGTGGCAGCCTGCCTCTCCCCCTGAGGCACTCCATCCCAGGGAAAGATCAGAGCTCTGTCTGCAGAATATGGGTGGGGATGGCTGGAGGCCCTGGCTTGGAGGTCCTGCACAATGAGGAGGAATGGATCGGGTCCCACTTTAAGAAGCAGCCTGGCCCTGTGCTGATAAAACAACTGTGCTGTGCTGGGGATTCCTTCCTAGTCAGTACTGTTTGGACTCTCCAAAGCTTGCAGACTGAAATGGCTGAGTTATCCAAATAACAAAGGTGGCATCCTTTTCTTCTCAGGGGCACTCTATTCCAAGAGAGATCAGAGCTCTCTCCATACAGTGAGGGCAGGCAGAGGTGGCTGGGGGCCCTGGCTGAGAGGTCCTGCCCAATGAGGAGGAATGGATCGGGGTCCCACTTAATGAAGCAGCCTGGTCATGTTTAGGTAAAGTAGCTGTGCTGTGCTGGGTGTTCCCTTCCTTGTCAAGACTGTTTGGATTCTCCGAAGCCCACAGGCTAGAATGACTGAGTTGTCCAAACAACTCAGTTTTTTGTAACCGGGTTTTCCAGGTTCTTGGCCTCCCCTGCCCCAGAAATGAGGGAAGAGGCCTGGAGGTGCAGTGGGCTTACCGTTTGTATAAATATTACAGACCCAAAGAGTTTTGCAGACAGCAATTTATTAGGCAGAGAGAGAGACGCAGGGAGAGAACTCTTATGCTGTTGTGGGAGGGGATTCCAGAGAGGGAAATCTGCACAGGTAGAGAGGGAGAGACAGCTCCTACATTGCCATGAGGCAGGGGATCTGAAGAAGGAGTCCGCACAGGTAAGGGGCAGTGGAGTTTTAACTGTGAAGTTATTCCCACCCCATTCATGTTCTTGTCCAATGAGAGGAGTTCTTTTAAACTTCCTCTGGGGTGATTGATTTTTGACTCTGATGCTGGATTGTCTGTTGGGCCCAGAACAGAGGAGCTTTCTCACAGAGCTTCTTGCAGGCTTTTTTTTTTTTTTTTTTAACAAAGGAGCACACCTGAAATTTTACCTAGCCCTTGAGGGAAAGTTAGACAAAGAAATCTAGGCTCCGGGAGAGGGAGGTGGATTGATTCACAGCTGCTATAGAAAAGCCAAAATATAGGGCAGGTTATTTGAAGAATATTATTTGTTTTTGTGTTTTACCAAATTAGTCCTCAGAGAAAAGGAGTTACTTAATGCTATATAGACTAAATGTTTATGTACCCTCAAATTCATATGTTGAAATCCTATCTTCCAAGGTGATGGCATTAGGAGACTGGGTCTTTAGGAGATGATTAGGTCATGAGGGGAGAAACCTGGACGAAACTTCATGAATGGGATTAGTGTCCTTATAAAAGAGACCCAGAGATCTCCCTCACCCCTTCTGCTCTGAAAGACACAACGAGAATACTGCCACTATGAATGAGGAAGCAGGTCCTCACCAGAGACTGAATCTGCTGGCACCTTGATATTGGAGTTCCCAACCTCCAGAACTGTGAGAAATAAATGTTCGTTGTTTATAAGGCACTCACTCTATCATATTCTGCTGTGGCAGCCCAAATGGACTAAGACACTTAATAACCAAGTCCTCTCCAAGACTCTTGTTTGATGGAAGTATTCTTCCAATTATTCTATTTTAATTACAAATTATTTAGGAAAGACAAATTAGCCTGAAAAGATGTCAATTAGAGCTATATTGGAAATCTTAAAAGGTCATCTAACTGAGCTAATAAAAGAGGCAAAGAATTTTAGTACAGATTTGGTAATTACTCTTCCATGTAGGACTTTCAAATTGCAGTGTTGAGATATGGATATAAACAAGATTATTAAGATCAGTTTTTTTATAAAGCAATTCATGTTTGCTTTGCAGAGATAACAAATGTATGTCTTATAGGACAATGAAAAACAATTTTTCTACTGTTTCACAATTGGCTACTTTGTTTTGGAATAAAATTCACAATTAAAGTATCATATGCCACTTCAAAGGTATTTTATCTTAAAAGTTGTTTTATCTCAAAATACTTCAAATTGGAAAAAATTAGATAGTTCAAATAGTGCCTCTTCCAACAATGAAGACTCCTATGTGAAGGTATCAGTGAAGAATTTAAGTAAAAATATTTCTGAAATGAGAAGAAATATTTCAAAATTGACACAGTTTCATAATATTATTCCAAATATTATTGTATAACCAGGTTCATATTAACTAGCTCAAGTAAACATTGACTATTTTGTTAACATCCATTATGCTCATATATTCAAGCTGACCAAAAAGCTTTTTTGAAACTAGAGAACCAGCTCATATTTAGGATTGCCTTTTAATCAGCATATATATTATTTAAAAGGATTAGCTTTCAGTAATTATCCTTGAGTTCAGATTCATAAATAGCATAGTCTGTGTTTATACTAAATTGCTTTCTTTTCCCTTTGTATTATTGTTTGAGAACTAATACACTAACACAGATTTTCATGGAGCAAATGCATCATCAATGTGGTTAATTTCTGAACGCAAGCAACCCAATACAGTACCATATACACAAAGGCCCATTTAACAAAGATTTCACTGAAGTAATTTGGTGGGTCTTACTTAATGCGCATCACAAAGGATTTATGGGATCTTTGGCAAAGAAGGGTTCCTTCTCAATCTGTGGGGTGATGACAGCTAGAAGAGTAAATGCTAGAAGGCCATGGTCAGAACTGCTATCTGGAAAGGACCAGATCTGCTCATTGTATTCTATTGGAAAAGAACAACAGTGCACCCACCTGTGAGAACTCAGGTCATACCATAAGCCCTCTGTGTATTAGCATTTTTATGCTGAACTAGATGATTATGCTTTTTATGCATTTTAATTAAAATATTGTTATATCTCTATTATAATGAAACTAGGGAAAATACAGTTTCTTTTCTTTTTCAATGTAATGTTAACATTTAAAATAAAAAATTGTATTTTGGCTCATAGGCAGTGACTATGTCTACATATTTTATTTGTCCAATTCTTTTTTTTTTTTTTTTTGAGATGGAGTCTTGCTCTGTTACCCAGGCTGGAGTCCAGTGGCATGATCTTGGCTCACTGCAACCTCCACCTTCCAGATTCAAGCAATTCTCCTGCTTCAGCCTCCTGAGTAACTGGGATTACAGACATGCACCACTACACCTGGCTAATTTTTCTGTATTTTTAGTAGAGACATGGTTTCACCATATTGGCCAGGCTGGTCTCCAACTCCTGACCTCAGGTGATCCACCTACCTTGGCCTCCCAAAGTGCTGGGATTGCAGGCATGAGCCACTGTGCCTAGCCAATTTGTCTAATTCTTGGCTTCTTGTTTCCTGGAACAATCATAAATGCACTATTATTCTTTCTCCACAGTGTCCAAAGTGTTAGGAATAGCAGATGGTCAGTAGCTTTCTGTGGAATGACAAAAGCAATTACTTATTTCTGAAAACAAAGGAAAGTATGTTTTCTATTTTCACTAAATGTGACTGGTGACTTACTAATTAAATTTCACTTAGATTTTCACTAAATGTGACTGGTGACTTACTAATTAAATTTCAGTTAGATCACATTATATAATAATTTATTATTCAAAATAAGTAGATATCATTATTCCTCTTTGAAATGAAGAATTAAATTGAAATTGAATAACTGTCCTGAATGAAGATGACTTTTCAAAAAGGCCAGACTAAGATCTCTTTAGAATTGGTATAAGTAACATGAATTAGTATGGCAGTTGATTAGGACAATTAAATAATGTTTCAGGATTAATTAGATATGACCTAGTCTTCCCAGCTATTCTGAATCTTAGTGATATTCTGCTGATACCATTTGTTGAAATATGCCACCCACTTCAACTCTTATTGGTCTCGCTGATAGACTGAGTACTGACAGCACTATTTAATTCTGTGTTATTACTCAACTGTGTCTAAGGTTTATAAGACTTTTGTGGAAATTATATAATTATCCTTCAAGCTCTGGGTAGCTGAATCTTTTACCTTATGGGAACATGCACTGTTGAACAATGAAAATATTTAAAAGGTGGTTAAAGTTTAATAAACTGCCCAGTCAATGAGATGAGTGTCTTTAGAGATAATTTCCCTTGCCAGATTTTAGAAGTAATATAAAATTTATTTTCAAATATTTATCTGCAAAGACTTTTCAGGTCCACTTACATCAAGGAGATACCATGGAAACTCCAAGAAAAATAGATTCAAATATTTGGAGGCTTCAGGGATTGTGTTGTTATTTGCTTTGGGGGCAAAGAAAAGCATTCTAGAAAAGGCACCAAATTACAAAAAGTAATGTGTTATCTAAATTTGCTTGGAAAAGAAAATAAAAAGGGTATTTCCTGCTGTTTTGATGATTATTTATCTTAATTGCATGGCCTTCTGGAATTCCAAGGCCATATTATAAACAAGGAGAATAGCTGATAAAACACATGTATTTGGGATAAACCACTGCTCAAAAATAAAGCTGATAGTATCTCTCTCACTTTTGTTTATAACAATGATTAGATGAACCTGCTTGTTATTGAATTTAACAAAAAAAAATCATGTTTACCTACTAATATCCAGAATAAGGGATACAAGATGGCTAAGACAGTCTGCCTCTGGCAATAGGGCAGTCAGGTTTTGTTTTTTGTTTTGTTTTTAAACTTTCCCGCAACCAAATACTTAGATACCAGATAAATTTCACAAAAGTTCATTTTAAGCGTGTAGTAGACATCACATAAGAGTAAGCGAATACCTAGGGATCTTACATAAAGAGGGGATTAAAGAGCTAGTCTAGCTCTGAAGCCTCCGCTGACCTAAAGGTATTTGATTAGTAAAAGCTAGAGCTTTGTTTCTTTAATTCTTCTTCTTCTTGTTCTATAGAATTGATTTATCAGTAAGCACCCTGAAAGTCTACATTTGTTTCAGTTTTCATGTTTACAGACAAAGAGCTTCTCTCCCTGATATTAGAATCTCCTTCAACTCCACCAGAGTTCCACATATGCTCAAGTGCAGAGGCTGGTTCATGGGACTCTGCCCATAGCTTCCCTCTGGACCCATAGGGATGAGGTCGTGGTTCCCCAAAGTAAATCTAAACAAGATATTCCTTGGAGATTTTTTTTGGTACATCTGTTGCTGGACTCTGTCATGGAAACTGATGGAAAACTCCTAGAGAGCTATAAATATTCAACAAAATATTTACATAGAAAGTAGCCAGTTTTCTTCCATTTGATAGCAATCTTCAAACATAAGTGCTGCCATATAAAAGGTGACATATACCCTTCACCAAACTATTGAAAAGAACTGAATTTGTATGGAACATTGCAAATTAAGATATGAGATGTGGGTTGTGCTAAATGGCTTTTAAGGAATAATCAGCTAATAGTCTAAGTCTTTTTCAAGGAAGATATGTGTTGGCCAAACACAGCTTAAACAGTTCTTCTGTAGGCCAATTTCAGAGTATTAATACATGTTCATACTCATGCATCAGCGCCAACTTCCTTTAACAATATAAGAAGATATATTTTTTAGGGTGCTAACCAAACACTTCAATTTAAGCAATGATATTTATTACTAAGGGTCAAACTGTACAATTTGTCTTATGACTATCACATCCACATGATCCTATTACACACCTCTTCCCAATTACTTTCATCATACACGAAATAGTTTTATTTTTGTTCTTTACCCAAAAATGCTATGAAAATACAACCTGACTTCACGTGGTTTTTAAATCACAATTCCTGATTTATTTCTATATTTAATATAAGATTTCCCAGTAGTTATTCCACTGTCAAAGACTTTAGTTCCTTTTAGTGACATGGCACCCACTGAAAACTGACTATTCCTATGCAAAAACACCTCAAATACAGTAAAAATAACCTTGAATTGTAATGACTGTTCTGGAACAAAAAGGAAAGACTTTTGGCCTGAACAAAGCTGATTTAGATTCCAGGCCTCAACAAACATTAGTACACTCAAAGGACTATACTCTTTTGCTCTGGGTAGAAAAGAAGAATAAAAACTGCAAACTCTCACCTGAGAATCTTTACTTGTTTATTTTCATTTTTATTTTTTTGAGACAGAGTCTTGCTCTGTTGCCCAGGCTGGAGTGCAGTGGTGTAATCTCTCCTCACTGCAACCTCCACCTCCTGGGTTCAAGCAATTCTCCTGCCTCAGCCTCCCAAGTAGCTGGGATTATAGGCATCCACTACCACGCCTGGCTAATTTTTGTATTTTTAGTAGAGACAAGGTTTCTCCATGTTGGCAAGGCTGATCTCAAATTCCTGACCTCAGGCCATCCACTCGCCTCAGCCTGCCTAAATGCTGGGATTACAGGCGTGAGCCACCACACCCCACCGGGATCCTCAATAATACCCCCTACTTGGATTTATGATTCAAATTATACCACCTGCAGCATCCAGGAAATCCTGAACATTTAAAAGAATGCCAGATTGGTAATATCTTGGAGTACCTGGTTAAAGCACCAAAAAATTGGAGATTTGAAATTATCAAATAGATAATAAAAAATAAATGTTATAGAAGCCAAGTGTCCATTTCAATGTGATTCCTCCAAAGGTGTCAAAAATATGAAGAGCTCATAGTCAAGGACCAGAAGGTTTCAGAAAGGAATCAAATGTGCAACTTCTAAAGCTTAAAACATTATCACTGAAATCAATTCAGTAGATGGGCTAAACAGCAGAACAGACACAGTCAAAGAGCAATTTATTGAAAGCAAAGACAGAACTGAAGAAATTACACATATAATAGAATAAAGAGGCAAAAAGACAGAAATCATAAAAGAGAGATTAAGAATCATGGAGGATAGAATAAGAAAATTTGATATAACTTGGAGTTCCTGAAAGAGAGCATGAATAGAAAGGGAAGAGACAATATTTCAAAATATAAGAGTTAAGCCACTGAATTTACAATGGTGAATTTTATGTTATGTGAATTTCCAGGATGGATTAAAGGCATGCATCCTTCAGACTCAGGAAGCACATCAAATCCCAAGTAGGATGAATAAAAAGAAATGTACTACTGAGACACCAGCTGGGGCAGCTAAGGGAGTGCTAGCATCACCCTTCCCCTCACCCCAGGCTGCATAGCTTGTAGCTCCGAAATAGACCCCTTCCTTTGCTTGAGGAGAGGAGAGGGAAGAGTGGGGCGGATTTTGTTTTGCATCTTGGATACCAGCTAAGCCATAGCAGGACAGGGCACCAGACAGAGTCATGAGGCCCTCGTTCGAGGCCCTAACTCCCAGACAACATTTCTAGGCAAACCGTGGGCCAGAAGGGAACTTGCTGCCTTGAACGAAAGGAGCTAGTCCTGGCAGCATTCATCACCTGCTAACTGAAGAGCCCTTGGTCCCTGAATAACTGACAACAATACCCAGATACTACATCAAGGGCCTTGGGTGAGCCTCGGAGATATGCTGGCTTCAAGCACCAGCGTGGGCACAGCAGGGAAGAGAGCAAGTGGGTTCTTGGGGTCCCCAATTCTAGGACTTGATTCTTGGAAGGCACTTCTAGAGCTGCTCTGGGCAAGAGGGAAGCCCACTGCCCTGAAGGGTGAGTCCCGAGCCAGGCAGCATTCACCACAGCTGACTTAGGAGCCCTTGGGCCTTAAGGAAACATTGGCTGGTAGTCTAATAGGACCCCTCATGGCCTGTGGTGATGGTGGCTACTGGGTGAGGCTACTCTGCCTTTGGAAAAGGGAAGGAAGAGTGGGAAGGACTGTGTCTTGTGGTTTGAGTGCCAGCTCAACCACAATACAGTAGAGTAGCAGGTAGACTTCCAAGGTTTTTGACTCTAGTCCCTGACTCCTGGATAGTACCTCTGAACCCACTTGGGGCTAAGGGACCTCAGTGCCCTGAAGGGAAGGACAAAGGCCTGGCAGGCTTTGCTACCTGCTGATTGGAGAGCCCCAGAGCCTCCAGTGAACACAGGCAGAAGCCAAGGAGTCATTACAGTAGGCTGTGGGTAAGACCCAGCTTCAGGTCTGACCCAGTGCAGTCATAGAGGGTATGGCCACAGGGGTGCTTGTGTCACTCAACCCTAGCTTTAGGTGGCTCAGAACAGAAAGAGAGAGAGAGAGAGAGAGAGAGAGAGAGAGACTCTGTTTGGGAGAAAGTAAGGAAAGAGAACAAGAGTCTCTGCCTGGTAATCCAGAGAATTATCCTGGATCTTGTCTAAGATCATCAAGATAGTACCTCTATGAGTCTATAAGAGCTATATTGTTACTGGGCTTGGGGAGCTCCCTAAAGTAGATACATGTTAGATCACAACACCCAAGTCCTTTCAAATAGGATGGAAACCCTTCCCAAAAGGATGGCTACAAATAAGCCTAGACACTGATGACTACAATAAATACCTAACTCTTTAACGGCCAGACACCAAAACCATCCAGGAAAACATGACCTTGCCAAATGAACTAAATAAGCCATCAGGGGCCAATCCTGGAGAAACAGATATGTGACCTTTCAAACAGAAAATTTAAAATAGCTATTTTGAGGAAACTCAAAGAAATTCAAGATAACAGAAAGAATTCAGAATTCCATCAGATAAATCTAACAAAGAGATTCAAATAATCAAAAACAATCAAACAGAAATTCTGGAGCTGAATAATGCAATTGGCATACTGAAGGATGTATCAGAACCCTTAAATAGCAGAATGGATCAAGCAGAATAAAGAATTAGTGAACTTGAAGACAGGCTATTTGAAAATACACAGTCAAAGGAGACAAAAGAAAAAAGAATAAAAAACAATGAAGCATGCCTATAGGCCTCTTTAAGGCCATTAACTCTTAGATTTGCCCTCTAGTGGCTAAAAATAAAAATCTAAAAATAGCCACAAATGGACAAATCTAAGAGCTACTGGCATTAAAGAGGTAGTACAGAAAGAGAAAGAAAGTTTATTCAAAGGGATAACAACAGAGGCCTTTTAAAACCTGTGGAAATATATCAATATCCAAGTACAAGAAGGTTATAGAACACCAAGCAGATTTAATCCAAAGCATACTACCTCAAGGCATTTACTAGTCAGACTCCCAAAGGTCAAGAATAAAGAAAGAATCCTAAAAGCAGCAAATGAAAGAAACACAAATAACATACAATGAAGCTCCAATACATCTGACAGCAGACTTTTCATCGGAAACCTTACAGGCCAAGAGAAAGAGGTAAAGTGCTAAAGGACAAAAACAACAACAACAACAACAACAACAAAAAAAAAAACTTTTAACCTAGAATAGTGTATCTGGTGAAAATATACTTAGACATGAAGGGGAAATAAAGATGTTCCCAGACAAAACAAAAGTTGAGGGATTTCATCAATACCAGACCTGTCCTACAATAAAGGCTAAAAAAAAGTACTTTAATTAGAAAGAAAAAAAATTAATGAGCAATAAATAATCACTTGAAGGTGTAAAACTCACTAGTAGTAGTAACTATACAAAGCTGGGGTGGCTGGCAAGATGGCTCATTAGGAACTCCTCTTATCTGTAGCTCCCAGTGAGATCAATGCAGAAGGCAGGTGATGTCTGCATTTCCAACTGAGGTACCCATCTCATCTCATTGGGACCAGTTAGACAGTGGGTGTAGCCCAAGGAGGGTGAGCAGAGGCAGGGTGGGGCATTGCCTCACCCAGGAAGCACAAGGTGTAGGGGAACTCCCTCCCCTAGCCAAGGGAAGCCATAAAGGACTGTGCCACGAGGAACTGTGCACTCTGACCCAAATACTATGCTTTTCCTATGGTATTCACTACCCAGAGACCAGGATATTTCACTGGGTGCCTACACCACCAGGGCCCTGTGTTTCAAGCACAAAACTGTGCAGCCATTTGGGCAGACACTGAGCTAGCTGCAGGAGTTTTTTTTTCATACCCCATTGGCATCTGGAACACCAGCGAGACAGAACAGTTCACTCCCCTGGAAAAGGGCTGAAGTCAGGGAGCCAAGTGATCTAGCTAGTGGATCGCACACCCACAGAGCCCAGCTAGCTAAGATCCACTGGCTTGAAATTCTCACTGCCATCACAGCAGTCTGAAATCAACTTGGGATGCTTGAGCTTGGTGGGGGCAGGGGTGTCTGCTGTTACTGAGGCTTGAGTAGATAGATGGTTTTCCCTTCACAATGTAAACAAAGCTGCCAGGAATTTCAAGCTGGGCGGAGCCCACTGAAGCTTGGCTAAGCCCTTGTAGCTAGACTGCCTCTCTAGATTCCTCTTCTCTGGGCAGGGCATCTCTGAAAGAAAGGCAGCAGCCCCAGTCAGGGACTTATAGATAAAACTCCCATCTCCCTGAGACAGAGAACCTAGAGGAAGGGAAAAATGTGGGCACAGCTTCAGCAGATGTAAACATTCCTACCTGCCAGCTCTGAAGATAGCAGCAAACCTCCCAACACAGTGCTCGAGCTCTGCTAAGAGATAGACTGCCTCTTCAAGTGGGTCCCTGACCCCCATGCCTCCTTACTGGGAGACACCTCCCAGCAGGGGTGGACAGACACCTCATACAGGAGAGCTCCAGCTGGCATCTGGTGGGTGCTCCTCTGGTGTGAAACTTTCAGAGGGAGCAGGCAGCAATCTTTGCTCTTTTGTAGCCTCTGCTGGTGACAACAAGGCAAATAGAGTCTGGAGTGGACCTCCAGCAAACTCCAGCAGACCTGCAGCAGAGAGTCCTGATTGTTAGAGGGAAAACTCCAAACAGAAAGGAAGAGCATCAACATCAACAAAAAGGACATTCACAGAGAAACTCTATACAAAGGTTACCAACATCAAAGACCAACATCATGGTAGATAAACCCATGAAGATGAGGAAAAACCAGCATTAAAAGACTGAAAATTCCAAAAATCAGAATGCTTCTTCTCTTCCAAAGGATAACAACTCCTCGTCAGCAAGAAAACAAAACTAGACATAGAATCAGTTTGATGAATTAACAGAAGTAGATTTCAAAAAATTCATAATAACAAACTCCTTCAAGCTAAGGGAACATGTTCTAACCCAATTCAAGGAAGCTAAGAACATTGAAAAAAGATTAGAGGAATAGCTAACTAGAATAACCAGTTTAGAGAAGAATATAAATGACCTGATGAAGCTGAAAAACACAGCACAAGAACTTTGTGAAGCATACACAAGTATCAATAGCTGAATCAATGAAGTGGAAGAAAGGATATCAGAGATTGAAGATCAACTTAATGAAATAAAGTGTAAAGACAAGATTAGAGTAAAAAGAATAAAAAGGAATGAAAAAATCCTCCAAGAAATATGGGACTATGTGAAAAGACCAAACCTACATGTGATTGATGTACCTGAAAGTGACTGGGAGAATGGAGCCAAGTTGGAAAACACTCTTCAGGATATTATCCAGGAGAACTTCCCAACCTAGAAAGACAAGCCAACATTCAAATTTAGGAAATGCAGAGAACACTACAAAGATACTCCTTGAGAAGAGGAACTCCAATACACATAATCATTGGATTTGCCAAGGTTGAAATGAAGGAAAAAAATTTTAAGGGCAGCCAGAAAGAAAGGTCAGGTTACCCACAAAGGGAAGCCCATCAGACTACCAGCAGATTTCTCAGCAGAAACCCTACAAGCCAGAAATGAGTGGGGGCCAATATTCAACATTTGTAAAAAAAAGAATTTTTTCAACCCAGAATTTCATATCCTGAAACTAAGCTTCACAAATGAAAGAGAAATAAAATTCTTTACAGACAAGCAAATGCTGAGAGATGTTGTCACCACCAGGCCTGCCTTACAAGAGCTCCTGAAGGAAGCACTAAATATAGAAAGGAAAAACCAGTACCAGGCACTGCAAAAACATACCAAATTGCAAACACCATTGATACTATGAAGAAACTGCATCAACTAATGGGCAAAATAACCAGCTAGCATCATAATGACAGGATCAAATTCACATATAACAGTATTAACCTTAAATGTAAACAGGCTAAATGTCCCAATTAAAGGACACAGACTGGCAAATTGGATAAAGAGTCAAGACCCATTGGTATGCTGTTTTCTGGAGACCTATCTCACCTGCAAAGACGCATACAGGCTCAAAATAAAGGGATGGAGGAATATTTACCAAGGAAAAAAAAATAGGTGGAAATCCTTGTCTCTGATAAAGCAGACTTTAAACCAACAAAGACCAAAAAAGTCAAAGAAACGCATTACATAACGGTAAAGGAATCAATGCAACAAGAAGAGCTAACTCTTCTAAATATATATGCACCAAATACGGAAGCATCCAGATTCAGAAAGCAAGTTCTTAGAGACCTACAAAGAGACTTAGACTCTCACACAGTAATAGTGGGAGACTTTAACACCCCACTGTCAATATTAGATCAACAAGACAGAAAATTAACAATATTCAGGACTTGAACTCAGCTCTGGACCAAGTGGATCTAACAGACATCTACAGAACTCTCTACTCCAAACACACAGAATATACATTCTCCTCAGTACCACATCACACTCGTTCTAACATCAACCACATAACTGGAAGTAAAACACTCCTCAGCAAATGCAAAAGAACAGAAATTATAACAGTCTCTCAGACCACGGTGTAATCATATTAGTAGTCAGGATTAAGAAACTCACTCAAAACCACACAACTACATGGAAACTGAATAGGCTGTTCCTGAATGACTACTGGATAAATAACAAAATTAAGGTAGAACTAAATAAGTTCTTTGAAACCAATGAGAACAAAGACACAACTTACCAGAATCTCTGGGACACAGCTAAAGCAGTGTTTAGAGGGAAATTTATAGCACTAAATGCCCACAGGAGAAAGAAGGAAAGATCTAAAATCGACATCCTAACATCACAATTGAAAGAACTAAAGAAGCAAGAGCAAAGAAATTCAAAAGCTAGCAGAAGACAAGAAATAACTAAGATCAGTGCAGAACTGAAAGAGAAAGAGACATGAAAAATCTTCAAAAAATCAATGAATCCAGGAGCTGGATTTTTTTAAAAGATTAACAAAATAGACCACTAGCTAGACTAATAAAGAAGAAAAGAGAGAGGAATCAAATAGACAAAATAAAAAATGATAAAGGGGATATCAGCATTGATTCCACAGAAATACAAACTACCATCAGAGAATACTAGAAACACCTCTATGCAAATAAACTAGAAAATCAAGAAGAAATGGATAAATTCCTGGACACATACATCTTCCCAAGACTAAACAGGAAGAAGTCAAATCCCTGAATAGATCAATAACAGTTTCTGAAATTGAGGAAGTAATTAATAACCTATCAACCAATAAAAAGCCCTGGACCACACAGATTCACAGCCAAATTCTACCAGAAGTACATAGAGGAGTTGGTACCATTCCTTCTGAAACTATTCCAAACCATAGAAAAAGAGAAACTCCTCCTTAACTCATTTTATGAGGCCAGCATCATCTTAATACTGAAACCTGACAGAGACACACACACAAAAAAAGAAAATGTCAGGCCAATATCCCTGATGAACACTGATGCAAAAATCCTCTATAAAATACTGGCAAACCTAATCCAGCAGCACATCAAAAGGCTTACCTACCATGATCATGTCGGCTTCATTCCTGGGATGCAAGGCTGGTTCAACATATGCAAATCAATAAACATAATACATCACATAAGAACCAATGACAAAAACCACATGATTATCTCAATCAATGCAGAAAAGGGGCTTCGATAAATTTCACCACCCCTTCATGATAAAAAACTCTCAGTGAACTAGGTATGATGGAATATATCTCAAAATAATAAGAGCTATTTATGACAAACCCACAGCCAATATCATACTGAATGGGCGAAAGCTGGGAGCATTCCCTTTGAAAACTGGCACAAGAGAAGAATGTCCTCTCTCACCACTCCTATTCAACATAGTATTGGAAGTTCTGACCAGGGCAATCAGGCAACCAAAAGAAAGAAAGAGCATTCAAATAGGAAGAGAGGCAGTCAAATTGTCTCTGTTTGCAGATGACATGACTGTATATTTAGAAAACCCCATCGTCTCAGCCCAAAATCTCCTTAAGCTGATAAGCAACTTCAGCAAAGTCTCTGGATACAAAATCAATGTGCAAAAATTACAAGCATTCCTATACACCAAAGAGCCAAATCATGAGTGAACTCCCATTTACAATTGCTACAAAGAGCATAAAATACTTAGGAATATTACTTACAAAGGATGTGAAGGACCTCTTCAAGGAGAACTACAAACCACTTCTCAAGGAAATAAGAGAGGACACAAACAGATGGAAAAACTTTCCATTCTCATGACTGAGAAGAATAAATATCATGAAAATGGCCATACTGACCAAAGTAATTGGTAGATTCAATGCTATCCCCATCAAGCTACCATTGACTTTCTTCACAGAATTAGAAAAAAATAATACTTTAAATTTCATATGGAACCAAAAAATAGCCCATATAGCCACGATAATCTGAACCCAAAAGACAAAGCTGAAGGCATCACACTACCTGACTCCAAACTCTACTACAAGGCTACAATAACCAAAACTGCATGCTACTGGTACCAAAACAGCTATGCAGACCAATGGAACAGAACAGAGGCCTCAGAAATAACACCACACATCTACAATCACCTGATCTTTGTCAAACCTGACAAAAACAAACAATGAGGAAAGGATTCCCTACTTAATAAATGGCGTTGGGAAAACTGGCTACCCATATGCAGAAAACTGAACTGGACTCTTTCCTTACACCTTACACTAAAATTAACCTAAGATGGATTAGAGACTTAAATGTAAGCCCTAAAACCATAAAACCCCTAGAAGAAAGCTAGGCAATACCATTCAGGATATAGGCATGGCCAAAGACTTCATGACTAAAACACCAAAAGCAACGGCAACAAAAGCCAAAATTGACAAATGGAATCTAATTAAACAAAAGAGCTTCTGCACAGCAAAAGTAACTATCATCAGAGTGAACAGGCAACCTACAGAATGGGAGAACATTTTTGCAATCCATCCATCTGACAAAGGGCTAATATCCAATATCTACAAAGAACTTAAATAAATTTACAAGAAAAAATATCCCATCAAAAGGTGAGCAAACAATATGAACAGACACTTCTCAAAAGAAGATATTTATGTGGCCAAAAAACATATGAAAAAAAGCTCATCATCACTGTTTATTAAAGAAATGCAAATCAAAACCACATTGAGATACCATCTCATGCCATTTAGAATGGTGATCATTAAAAAGTCAGGAAACAACAGATGCTGGAGAGGATGTGGAGAAATAGGAACACTTTTACACTGTTGGTGGGAATTTAAATTCGTTCAACCATTGTGGAAGACAGTGTGGCCATTCCTCAAGGATCTAGAACAAGAAATATCATTTGACCCAGCAATCCCATTACTGGGATTATAAATCATTCTACTATAAAGACACATGCACATGTATGTTTATTGCAGCCCTCTTCACAATAGCGAAGACTTGGAACCAACCTAAATGCTCATCAATGATAGACTGAATAAAGAAAATTTGGCACATATACACTATGGAATACTATGCAGCCATAAAGAGTATGAGTTCATGTCCTTTGCAGGGACATGGATGAAGCTGGAAACCATCATTCTCAGCAAACTAACACAGAAACAGTAAACCAAACACCACATATTATCACCCATACGTGGAAGGTGAACAATGAGAACACATGGACACAGGGAGGGAAACATCACACACCAGGGCCTGTCCAGGGTTAGTGTTGGGGGTAAGGAAGGGATAGTATTAGGAGAAATATCTAATGCAGATGACAGTTTGATCGGTGCCATAAACCACCATGGCACATGTATACCTATGTAACAAACACACCTATTTGAGGAATGGCAATAAAGAAGGGTTTATGTGTGAATGAACAAAAGAAAAAGAAAGAAAGAAAGAGAGAGAGGAAGGAAGGAAGGGAGGAAGGAAGGAAGGAAGGAAGGAAGGAAGGAAGGAAGGAAGGAAGGAAGGAAGGGACAGTGGAGTGAGAAACACTTTTTAAAATTTGTTGCCCCACAGTCTGAGTCATATCCCTCTAATGTTCTTTATCAACTAAAAATAAAGAATGTACTCACTTTTTAAAACTTCTCTGGCTGCTGAATTCTGCCTCTGGAACATGACTTTGCTCTGAAAATAAGCAGATAATCCCTAGATGTATAAGAGTTGCATTATCATGATCATTGTTGTTATTATCAGTATTTATGCATATATTCGGAGCCCAGCACCTTAGCCCAGGAGATCGACACTACAGGATGAAGGAGTAAAATTGTCTCCATGGCCAATAACATTTTACTATTTAGAAATACTATTCTGGTTTACATGGCCTGGCATCTTTCAAAAGAGTTGAATTTCTCCCCTGGTCTTTAGTGCCAGGGGCTCCAGCTGGACAAAGTATGTTGGTCATTAAGCATCCTCTCTGGAAAACAAGTATGTGTCTGGACTTAACGGTGGTGGGACTCACTCACTATGTGGGGAGAGAGCATACTTCTGGAGAATCCTACTATCTCATAAGCGGTAAAGGCAAGAAAGGACTTGACAGCTATTCTCTCCCTAGGCTACCTCCCTTGCCTTCTCTGAGACTATGTCATACCACAAGGGATCAATCCTTAATGCTAATTGTCTCAGCAACTCCATGGTAAGTGTATACCGTTACATCACAAATTGCAAAAAGTCTAATCTAGATTTACCAAACAGATAAGAACAACAGTTTCAGCTTTGAATGGATCCAATTCTTAGTAGCTTCTCGGAGGAGTTGTGTTTTTGAACAGCTTCAACTGTTTAAAGGCCGTTATCTTCTTGACTATCCATCAAAAAGTTAAAAACAATCAAACCTCTGTTTGATTTTGCTCAAGGTTACAATTAAGTGAAAAGCTAAATTTAGAACAGAAACAAAACCAAGAAGCAGATCAGTTCACAAAAGTCACATAATATCATCAGCTCTATAAATAAATAATATTCCTGGCCAGAGTAACTAATTAGGAAGTATCTATCTTTGCATTATAAATGGCAATAGAAATAAATCAGACATTTACACATACAAAAAGAATGACCACTCTCATGCCTCTATCTAATTAAGAAATTAAACATAGCTGGGCACAGTGGCTCACACCTCTAATCCTAACACTTTGGGAGGCTGAGGCAGGTAGATCATTTGAGCCCAGGAGTTCAAGACCACCCTGGGCAACATGGCAAAATCTCGTCTCCACAAAAAATAAAAAAATTAGTTGGGTGTGGTGGTGGGCACTGTAGTTCTAGCTATTCAGGGGGCTGAGATGGGAGCCCAGGAGGTCACTGCTGTGGTAGCCCAGCACCTGAGCCCAAGAGGTTGATGCTGTGTTGAGTTCCCACTACACTCCAGCCTGAGTGACAGAGAGTAAGATCCTATCTTAAAAAAATAAACAAGTAAATTTAAAAAACATAATAAATTTACAAAAATTATTATTCTGGTCTCCACCAATCTATACTAGTAGAAGACACAGAGTAACACTATAGCTCCTGCCCACAGTCATAATTCACAACACAGCTTCTACAGTCAAGGTAACGCATCGAATAACTTTTTTGTGACAGTAGAATCTCTTTAGTAAGTGTATTAGTTCATTTTCACACTGCTGATAAAGACATACCCAGGACTGGGTAATTTATACAGGAAAAAGGGTTTAATGGACTTATAGTTCCATGTGGCTGGGAGGCCTCACAATCATGGCGGAAGGCAAGGATGAGCAAGTCACGTCTTACACGGATGGTAGCAGGCAAAGAGAGAGCTTGCACAGGGCAACTCTCCCTTGTAAAACCATCAGATCTCATGAGACTTACTCACTATTACAAGAACAGCTTGGGAAAAACCTGCCCCTGTGATTCAATTACCTCCCACCAGGTGCCTCCCACAACACATGGGAATTCAAGATGCGATTTGGGTGGGGACACAACCAAATCATATCAGCAAGATATTATAGATATTCATTGAAATGTGAAATGTCAAAAATATCATTAGTGAGCAGCTTTTAAAAAAAATTATTTGATATAGTCAAGCTGTTTTAAAGGAAGAGTTGAAGTTCTATCTACGCTAGTGAGACCTGAAGCTCAGTCATCTTCACCCTAGATTCACACATATACACATACATGCAGAAACATACCACATGCTACAAACATATGTGCAACTCAAAAACAAAAGTTGTAGATAACTGTGAATGGGAAAGAAATGCCTAATGCCTGCCAGGGTCAAGAGTGGGCTAAACTTGGTAGGGCTGAGATAGGTGGCTGGCTTCAGCAAGCAGTTTGCAAATGAAAATTAGGTCTTTTTGACACCAGAGGTGAAATTACCCAGACCCATCAATCAACAGCAACAGCAGCAGCCTTCTGCTTCAGGCCTCCTAAGTCATTTTTCTTCCTGCCAAATGCCAAGACCCTCTGTGTGGGCAGAAAGCGAGATGGGAAGGAGCAGGCAGGTAGCAGAAGGCAGTGCTGAAGAACAGATCTTGTTTCCTCACCTTGAGAGAGGACTGCTAATAAGCCCTCATAATTGTTAATTAGTTTTAATGTTGGCACTCTAACAGAGATTAAGTCATATAAGTATCTTTTAAAAATCGGTTACAGTTTTTATTTAATACAAATAACCACTCTTTCCTCTTTATGTGCCATACCACACACTTCCCAGGATAATTTATTCTACAGATCTCTCTTAGAAGACAAGAACCTAAGAACAAATTTCAAAGAGGATTCATTGAAAAGCATTTTCTATAGTTGGTATAAAGTTGTTCTATGTAAATAAGAACTGTCTACCCAAATATCACAAAATAAATCTGTTTACAAAATCCTTTCTTCTACAATTTCAGGCTCATATACTGCTCAGGGCAAAGATGGAAACTTGGTACAATTATGCTATGCTGCAACTCTATTAGCATTAACTAAATGCACTGCAAAGGCTCCACCTTGTCACCCTGAGTTGAGTGGACTCTCAACCTTCATTGTGTGCATGTGTTTTCTGAGTGTTGCTGGGTTTTGGGCTGCAGGGCCATGCTTAGCTCCCCTGAGAGGACATTTCTCCAGGCTCTTGGTCTTTCACTCACCTAAGAATGGGAGAGGAGACCATGGCACAGTGTGCTCGTAAAGTAAATACCGGACTCAAAAAGTTTTTGTAAAAAAGTGATTTATTTAGGCAGAGAGAGCAAAAGGAAAAAGAGAGAGAAAGCAGCAGCTAGCTCTCACAGAATGAGAGAAAGAAAAGCCACTCTCACGCTGAGTGAGAAGGGTTCCCAGAGGGGGAAAACCAGAGAAGGAAAGCTCCTCTCACACTGAGTGAAAGAATCCAGAAAGATAGAATCCAGGAGAGGAAAGACAGCTTCCACATTGGATGGAAGGGGACCCCAGAGGGGGAATTTCAGGAGAGAAAAAGACAGTTTCCATGAAGGGAGTGTTCAAGGGGATCCAAACATGGAGTCCAAAGAGTTGTGGAAGAAGGGGACTTTAAACCTGGGAGGAATTCCTACCTACTCCAAGACCCCTGGCCAATGAAAGGAGTTCTTTGAACTTCCACTGGAGTGACTGACCTTTGGTTCTTGCAAAAATTTAAAACAAAGACCATTAAATCTCCCGGATGGAAAGGCATGGGATGGGGGCATGGCGCTGGGAAGTTCTTGCCCTTAAAACTACACCCCCCCTAGTGGACCTGGGAAGAGAACACATTCCCTCACGGGCATGCAGAATTTCTGGTAAAGAGTTTTGGACTACAATGACTGGGGGATTTAAATGGGAATGTGTGCTGGTGGGAGTTCTTAATCTGCCACAAAAATGAAACTAAACAAAGGGGAAATGTCATGCTAGATGTTAAAATGCAAGTTATACAGCGGCTTGAAATCCTTGCAATGAAATAGGGAACCAATAAATCAGTAGGCAATCAATTAGTAATAGATGGAAAGTGCTTTGCCACAAAGAAAAACACCACTGCCATCTCAAATTGGTGACAACTACAAACAGTGGAGGGAAGAAACTATTGCCTGAGGAGCATCATGACTTTAAGGGATCAGATGAGAACATACATTGGAGATACTGATCACATATATATACAGAACATACACACATAGAGAAGATACACACAGAACACACACTGGAGTCTCCTTGGAAGCTGTGATACAAAGTAGTACAGGTATTGATCGACTTAACGACCTATGCAACTTACGACCATTTGACTTTACGACCACAATCGCTAGCCACGACTGCTCCGCGTCTAGCAGTGCAAACGTTGCCCAGCTGGGCGTACGACAGTGTGGACCAGCTTCCGGCAGCACTACCATCTCCGCGTGCATTTAGCCTACTCAACTTTCGACCAAATCGTGTTACGACCAGTCTGTCAGAGCCAATCGTGGTCGTAAGTCGAGCACTAGCTGTAGTTTTCAAATTGTGGTCCCAGACTGGCAACATCTGTGTTACTTGGAACCTGTAAGAAATGTTAATTTTGGTACTCCACCTTATTTAGCAACTTTAAAACTCTGGGTTGATGCCCAGCAAAATGCATTTTAACAAATCTTCCAGGTGATTTTAATGACTACTAAAGTTTGAGAATCACTGGAATTATGTTTCAGTTAGCCTTTCATTTCTAGCTGCTTCATCTACATGCAAGGGGTGTGTGTGCACACGTGTGCATATGTGTGTGTGTGTCTGGTGTATGTCTAAAATGTTTTAAAAGGATATTAATCTTTAAATTTTTGCTTGTTTTAATCCAGTGCTGTTAAGAGAAGAAATAAGAAATACAAAACTGGGGTCAATAAGTAGAAATAAGTGAGCTAAAATGATAGAAAAAGACTAACAGAAAGATAAACAAATAATTCTTTATCTCTTTGGTAATAGTCAAGTGTGAGCCCCTTGAAATTCTACTGACGTAAAAATTGTATTTGTTTTCATTTGGAAGGAGCCTTTGGAACCTCTGCTGCCACCTTCTCATTTTACAGGTGAGGACCTGAACGGGGTAAGGTTTTACTGACCTGCCAGGTTAGACGGCAAGCTCAGGATCCTGGGTCTGAGGAAGAGAGATCTCAGATAAAAGTTTATATTGAGTAGATATTCTTGGTTTGGGAGAAAAATAAAGTGATTATCCACATTTTTTGAAGTTATGTGAATCATTTGTCTTCCTCATCTCCTGGCTCCTGCCAGAGACTGGTGCTAAGACGCGCATGGTTGGAGGAACACACGCTCTCTCGGGAGGCGACGGCCCAGCAGATGGATCGGCACCACAGACCGTGGCCCCAGCTGCAAGGCTGCCTTTGCCAGGAGAATGAAAGAGTCTTTTCACTCTTGCTTCCTCCCTTCCCATGCCAGGCTCAGCACCAGCACCAGCCCCCACACTCCGTCTGTGCATGCTTTCTTCAATCCTGGAAGGAAATCATAAGTGATTTGCCCCAAAAGGATTGCTCTTGGGTGAGTAAAGAGATAAACTTTATTATCATTATTAATCACTACTGTTTTATTTATGCTCTAGAATAACCCTCATTCTTTCTAAAGGTATTGGGCGGGGCCGGAGGAGCTTTATTTTTAAGGGCTGGTTTTCCGTTCCATCCCCGACTGGGCCTTAACATCGTCAAAGTTCTATCGTGTATTTTAAACTTAACAGAAAATTCAATTCAACAGAAAGGCGAAGGTATGGAGAGTCAGGCCCGAGACCTCCATGGCTTCACTCTTCCTACAGTGTGGAGTTCACTGCCTTGCACACAATGAAGGCTTCATAAATATTTGGTGAATTACTGAATGAATGAGAGAGCAATGAGGAAAAATGACAACATAAAGCAGACCAGAGAGAGAGTTCCTGAGAGTTGACTCCTTTGTTTGTTACTTTACCTGTAGGAGTAAAGGCAGTCAGTGGGCATGGAATTACATTAAAGTCACCCTGAAATATAGGATGGAAACCTGATCTTTATGAATTTCCAAGCCTGAGCAGAGAGATCTTCCTATGTTTTCTTGGGGGGAAAGTACATTGGGTTTGGAGATGCTCCAAACCACATTCCAGGCAGTCATCGGCAGCTGGGATAAATCAGTTATTGTTCTAGATTAAAATTTAAACTCAAGGGAGGGGAGCATTACACACTGGGGTTGGTGGTGGGGGGACTAAGGGAGGGACAGCAGGAGGGGGGAGGCTGGGAGGGATAACATCGGGAGAAATGCCAGTTACAGGTGACGGGGGGATGGAGTAAGCAAAACACCTTGCCAAGTATGTACCTATCCAACAATCCTGCATGATCAGCACATGTACCTCAGAACCTAAAGTACAATTTTAAAAAAAAAAAGACCTACTCTTTGGTAGCACAACAGATTAACTACGATCAATAATAACTTAATGGAATATTTTAAAATAAAGAATGTAATTGGTTTGTAAAAAAAGAAAAAAGAAAAAAATTCAGAGCTAACAAAAAGGCATTAATAAAACCACAGCAAAATTTGGAGACGAAATTGTGTTAAATGCCATCGTACTTATATATCTGCTAGTACTAAGATCATTATATATGATCATGAAGAGTATACTATTTTTTTCAACTACTGCTTCTGATACGGCTTTTAAGGGACTAAATGAATTAATACGTTATGTTTTTTCATTTTGCCTGGCCTCTTGCTGTTTAAAGTTTTATAAAAATTGAAATAGGTAAGATGATGACACTTGGAAGAAAGATGAGAGGCAAATGATCTTGGAAGAAACTCAATAGCTGATTTAATTTTTGAGAAAAATAGTATTACTTAAAGAAAATGTTCTGCAATTTTTTTTTTTTTTTTTTTTTTTTTTTTTTTTTTTTNTTTTTTTTGAGATGGAGCTTGCTCTGTCACCAGGCTGGAGTGCAGTGGCAACATCTTGGCTCACTGCAACCTCTGCCACCTGGGTTCAAGTGATTCTCGTGCCTCAGCCTCAAGTGTAGCTGGGAATACAGACATGCACTACCACATCCAGCTAATTTTTGTATTTTTAATAGAGATGAGGTTTCACCATGTTGGCCAGGACAGTGTCGACCTCCTGACCTTGTGATCCACTTGCCTCAGCTTCCCAAAGAGCTGGGATTACAGGTGTGAGCCACCATGCCCAGTCAATTTATTTTTTAAACTGTTATATTTGTGCTCAAAAAATGTAGAGTGAAATATATTAAGCTTTTTAAAATTAGCTTTAGTAACGACTAATTGGAAAAATGTAAAACATGTCTATAATATTGGTAGCTTCACTTTTCTTAATACTGAATTTACCCATAGTAACCAACTGATTAAACCAGCAAGGTATCTTAAGTTCCAGCTAACAGTATGACTTCCATGCAGTCTACCAGGAAAGGCAGCTTTCTATTGGCAGGGATTTTCTTTTTCTTTTTTTTTTTTTATTATACTTTAAGTTCTGGGGTACATGTGCAGATCTTGCAGGATTGTTGCATAGGTACACACTTGCCATGGTGGTTTGCTGTCTCCATCCCCCTGTCACCTACATCAGGCATTTCTCCCAATGTTATCCCTTCTCAACTCCCCACCCCCGCTGTCCCTCCCCTAGCCCCCCATTCCCCAACAGACCCCCACATCCTGTGTTGTGTTCTCATTGTTCAATGTCTGCCTATGAGTGAGAACATGTGGTGTTTGGTTTTCTGTTCTTGTGTCAGTTGGCTGAGAATGATGGTTTCCAGATTCATCCATGTCCCTACAAAGGATATGGACTCATCCTTTTTACGGCTGCAAAGTATTCCGTGGTGTATATGTGCCACATTTTCTTTGTCCAGTCTACCATTGATGGGCATTTGGGTTTGTTTCAGGTCTTTGCTATTGTAAACAGTGCTGCAATGAACATACGTGTGTGTGTGTGTGTCTTTATAATAGAATGATTTATAATCCTTTGGGTATATACCCAGTAATGAGATTGCTGGGTCAAATGGGATTGCTGGAATTTCCATTTCTAGGTCCTTGGGGAATCGCCATACTATCTTCCACAATAGTTGAACTAATTTACACTCCCACCAACAGTGTAGAAGTGTTCCTATTTTTCCACATCCTCTACAGCATCTGTTGTCTCCAGATTTTTTAATGATCACCATTCTAACTGGCATGAGATGGTATCTCAATGTGGTTTTGAGTTGCATTTCTCTAATGACCAGTGATGATGAGCATTTTTCATATGTTCTTTGGTCTCATAAATGTCCTCTTTTGAAAAGTGTCTGTTCATATCTTTCACCCACTTTTGAATGGGTTTTGTTTTTCCTGTAAATTTGGTTTAGTTTTTTGTAGATTCTGGATATTAGCTCTTTGTCAGGTGAGTAGATTGCAAAAATTGTTTCCCATTCTGTTGGTTGCCAATTCACTCTGATGATTGTTTCTTTTGCTGTGCAGAAACTCTTAAGTTTAATTAGATCTCATTTGCCTATTTTGGCTTTTGTTGCCATTGCTTTTGGCGTTTTAGTCATGAAGTCCTTGCCTATGCCTATGTCCTGAATGGTATTGCCTAGGTTTTTTTATGGTGTTAGGTCTTATGTTTAACTATTTAATCCACCCGGAGTTAATGTTAGTGTAAGGTGTAAGGAAGGGGTCCAGTTTCAGCTTTCTGTTGTTGTTTTTTATTTCTGTATCTGTTGTTTATTTCTGCACATGGCTAGCCAGTTCTCCCAACACCATTTATTAAACAGGGAATCCTTTCCCCATTGCTTGTTTTTGTCAATTTTGTCAATGATCAGATGGTTGTAGATGTGCGGCATTACTTCCAAGGCCTCTGTTCTGTTCCATTGGTCTCTATCTCTGTTTTGGTACCAGTACCATGCTGTTTTGATTACTGTAGCCTTGTAATATAGTTTGAAGTCAGCTAGCATGATGCCTCCAGCTTTGTTCTTTTTGCTTAGGATTGTCTTGGCTATGTGGGCTCTCTTTTGGCTCCATATGAAGTATAAGGTGGTTTTTCCAGTTCTGTGAAGAAGGTATACGGTAGCTTGATGGGAATAACATTGAATCTACAAATTACTTTGGTCAGTATGGCCATTTTCATGATATTTATTCTTCCTAACCAGGAGCATGGAATGTTTTTCCATCTGTTTGTGTCCTCTCTTATTTCCTTGAGCAGTTGTTTATAGTTCTCCTTGAAGAGATCCTTCAAATTATTTGTTAATTGTATTCCTAGGTATTTTATTCTCTTTGTAGCAATTGGCTCTCTATTTGTCTGTTATTGGTGTATAGGAATGCTTGTGATTTCTGCACATTGATTTTGTATCCTGAGACTTTGCTGAAGTTGCTTATCAGCTTAAGGAGATTTTGGGCTGAGATGATTGGGTCTTCTAAATATAAAATCATGTCATCTGCAAATAGAGACAATTTGACTTCCTCTTTTCCTAATTGAATACGCTTTATTTCTTTTTCTTGCCTGATTGCTCTGGCTAGAAATTCCAATACTATATTGAATAGGAATGGTGAGAAAGGGCATCCTTGTCTAGTGCCAGTTTTCAAAGGGAATGCTTCTGGCTTTTGCCTGTTCAGTATGATATTGGCTGTGAGTTTGTTGTAAATAGCTTTTATTATTTTGACATACATTCCATCCATACCTAGTTTATTGAGAGTTTTTAGCATAAAGGGCTGTTCAATTTCGTTGAAGGCCTTCTCTGCATCTATGGAGATGATCATGTGGTTTTTGTCTTTGGTTCTGTTTATGGGATGGATTATGTTTACAGATTTGGGTATGTTGAATCAGGCTTTTATCCCTGGGATGAAGTCTACTTGATTGTGATGGATAAGCTTTTTGATGTGCTGTTGCATTCAGTTTGCCAGTATTTTGTTGAAGATTATTGCGTCTATGTTCATCATAGATATTGGCCTGAAGTTTTCTTTTTTAGTTGTTTCTCTGCCAGGTTTTGGTATCAGGATGATGTTAGTCTCATAAAATGAGTGAGGAAGGATTCCTTCTTTTTGTATTGTTTGGAATTGTTTCAGAAGGAATGGTACCAGCTCCTCTTTGTACATCTGGTAGAATTTGGCTGTAAACCCATAATAAGGAGGGGTAATAATATATTGGCTGCGGAATCACTGAAATTTTGGAGAATATTTTATTTCAGTGATTAATAAACATGATCTCAATATATTCTCTCTCTACCTTTTTTTAATGGTCCTTCTTCCTCAGAAGCCTTCCAGATTTGTTTGTGTTCATTTGGAAGCTCATTTATGCCTGGGGTTGAGCAAAGGACACACCTGTGTTGTTGTTTATTTCTGTATCTCAGCAGCTCATACAGTGCTTAACATGCTGAAAGGGAGAAAAGAATGAACAAATGAAAGAATTTTATTTGTTGTTGACATGTTTAAAAGATGCCCAACTGTTTCCTTGAAAGAAAGTGATAAGCCTTAAAGTTTTATAGCCATGATTATTTTAGTAGGGGCAAGGTTTACTAATATTATGCATATTGAATCCTTTTCTTATTTATATTTAGTTCTAAAGCATGTTGCAATGAGAACAGAGAACACACAATTAAATCGTGTGCCTTAAATTTGCAGAGGCAAATGATTGTCCAACATGTTCTGAGAATATATAATTTTTTAAAAGCTTAGGAAACATGATTTTAATATTTGTGTCTATTACTATATTTAGACCAAAAACTCAGACATATTTTAATTTAACTAGAGGACATTGTGCCAGATGACTGAATCATCACATAGTGAGTGAGAAGATATCACCGTGAATAGAAGACCTGCTTCCCTCTCACTTGCTTAGGTAACAAGGCTGGGAATACACTGCCATCTACCTCCCTGTTTGCTTCAGATCTCCTGTTCCAAGAGCAGCTTACAGTGCTTTTTTCATCCCAATTTAACTATTTTTTTTTTTTGTATGGCTTTAAGGAAAGGAGAGTTTAATAGACAAGAAGAAAGGGAGAAGACAGAAGGAAGAAGCTCCCTGGTACAAAGACAGAGGGAAGGGGGCTCCAAAGCCAAAAGAGGAGGTCCCCACCTGCCAGGATACTACCCAGGTATACATGCAGAGGTTGGAAGAGGCAGTGATTTATTTGCATTGGGCTCAGGGGATTGGTTTGACTAGGCATGTCATTCATGTAGCCCATGAAAAAGCTGGCCCTCCCAACCTAGCCTTTTAATATGCAAATGCAGGGAGTCATGATGTTCTACATGCAATGGGGATATGTGGGGGCAGTCATGTTGCCAGGAACATGTGGGGAAAGGGCAAGAAGGCCATGGAATCTCCATGTTTGGGTGGACCCTGTTTCTAATGGCTGACATTTATATATCAAAGGTTGCCGGCCTGGCTCTAAGAGCCAGGGCTTTAATACAAGAAACTTTTCTGGAGATGCTTTAAAAAATGAAAACTTCCCATGGATCTCTTTTCCTACAACATTTTCCCCTGTGGAGATGCCACACTAACTGCTGTTAGGGGGTTTTGGGGCGACAACTCTTTCTGGCTACTTCCTGCTGAAAAGGGGCACTGAATGGGGAAGAGCAGCTAGGACTCCTCCTGGGGTCGATCTAAGGGTCCTCAGAAGAATGGCATGTCCATGTGTGGTTCAGTTTACAGCACCATTTGGAGTTTGACTGCTTCCGTCTGATGATTGAATTTCCTTTCCCGTCCCGTGCACCAAAATGATATGGCTCTGATGAGTGGAGGAACACCAGGGTTCTTGGTCCTCATGCCAATTTACATAAAGTGACATGGACACATGTGGAGTGGTTTTAAGGAGTGGAGAGTTTAGTAGACAAGAAAGAAGGAAAAAGATGGAAGAAGCTCTCTTGTACAGAGACAGAGGGAGGGGGGCTCTAAAGCCAAAAGAGAAGGTCCCCCAAGATTTTTATAAATGCATATATTTTTACACTCTTATAAACTAATAATTTTTCAGAACGCAGCTGCACTCAAAATCTCAGCTGAAAAGTGAGTTGAGTATTATAAACGGAGTCAGTACTTTGCACATAACAGGTGTGCAAATATTTGATTGATTCATTGAAACTGCTGAACCAGAAATTTGTTTCTATACAGGCAGGAAGTTGAAATTGGGAACGAAATATAAACTTATCTGTGAATTATTGAGGAAGTGTAGAGGATAAAGGGAGGTATACCAGGTAAGGGTGGTGGTGCTAATGGTGGTAATAATAGTGTGATAATTTTGATACAGAGACAGGACAAGACTTCACGGAATGTCTGACATTTGAGATGGATCTAATAAGCAAAGAGCTGTGAAATATAAGGTCTGTCCCAGAACAGCTGAAAGTGTGGCAGAGCTGGAGAACAGAAGATGTAAAGAGAGAGAAGAAAAAAAGAGATGGGGCTGAGTAGAGAAGTCAGACCAGATTTTAGGGAGGGCCTTGAACTCCTTTCTAAAGCATTTAGGTTTCTTTTCCAGACACTATGGAGTCATTCAAGGTTTTTAAGCAGGAAAGTAAAATGAACAGATTGTGTTTTAGAAAACCCTGGTCACAGATAGAGAAAGCACTAGCATAGAAAGACCAGAGAGAGGAAGCTACTGCAGGAATCCAGGTGAGACATGATAAGTCAGACAGAGCGGTGCTGGTGGTGAGATGTGTAAAGACGTTTTGAAGGTTGAATTTGCAGGATTTGGTGGTTGGTTCTGTATGAGAAGGGGTAAAGAGACTGAGGATAAGCTCTTACCTCCAACATGCTGGGTGATCTACAGTGAGATGATAGGTCTTTAGTCCACCCATGCATTCTACAAATATTCCAGCTCACCTGTTCCATCGCAGATAGTGTACTAGATGCTGAAACTATGGAGATTTAAAAAAAAAAAGGTATGGTAATTGTTCTAAAGGCATCCAAAAGTATATACAAATTAAAATTCCTCATCCTTACAAAGTCAAAAAACTAAAGATAAAGCTGGACAAATATTTCAACATACATGACCACTACCTTCATCTATGCTCTATAGAGAAGAGGGTCATATCAATAGGCAGTTTACAGGAGAAGAAATCCAGTAAGAGAGACTCGGCTTTACTAATAATCTAAGAGATTTGCAAAAACAAAACAAAATGAGTAACATTTTGGGGAGAAGTCTGGAAGATTAAGGAAAAAGAATAATAACATAGTAACATATTCCAATTTTATAGACTAGAACACACACACACACACACACACACACACACGGCAGGAAAAATGAAAAGTATATATACCAAACACTTAACAGTGGTTCATCCCAGAAAATGGGGTCAAAGTTCTGGTAGTTTTTACTCATTCTTTGTGCTTTTCTTTTGGCATTGTATAATTTTTTTTTTTTTTTTACTTTAACCATATGTTGCCCCTATAAGCTAAAAATAACCAAAAATTCAATTTCTACTTTGGATAAAATGATGAAAAGAGCAGCGTGCAGAGGAGATGGCAGGAGAGCAGTCCTGGCAGCAGAAGGGCACGTGGAAAGGAGTAGGAACTGTGGGATGTTGGTGGAAGCCCCTAGCAGTTCAGCATCATGCCACTTTCACGGTCAGAGGGGACACCCACGTGGAGTCATGCAAAACATGTTTAGCTCTTATCCTGAAAGGGACCAGGAACCAGTAACAGCTTCAGATCAGTAGAGAGATGTGGCCCCATGTGCAGATCCCTCTGGGGTGAGTGTAGAGAATAGATAAAGGGGGGTGGTTAACAGCAGAGAGGTCACACAGGAGACCTCTGTTAAAATACAGCAAGAGGTAATGAGCCCCCTGTGGCAGGAGGTTTGTGTTCCTTGATTGTCTCAGTGTAAAATCACAGAGAATAGCATTTATCTCAAAGGCAGATAGATTATGAATCTAGTGAAGGTCAATTTTCAGGGCCCCCCACTTGCACTAGCCCAAATATTTACTTTGGTAAATACTAATTCTAATATTTGTAATCTTCTGTTCTTTTTCTTTAATGGGCCCTGAAACTACACAAGTTTCAGGCCTCATGACACTCGAATCCATCTCTGAGAAAGCGTGTGACTGCTATCAGAACAAGGTGAGCCGACCCCTCTAGCGGGTGTGGGACAGCATCTGGCATGCAGTACCTGCTCTAGGCATGTTGGCTGCTTTTAGTATGTGGAGCTGAATTAGGGGGCTGGATGCTTCTAAGATGATCCCTAGGAATTCTGACTTGGGCCACAAGGTGTTAATCCCCCAAATAGAGATTATTTAGTTTAAAAATGAAGGAATACAGGTTGAATTTTGGCTATATTGGAGCTCACTGTGCAGATAAAATGGTCAGTGGGTGTCCACAAGTAAGCTAGGAAATGGTGAGACACAGAGCTCAAGAGAGGTTAAGGTTATACATTTAAGACTTATCAAAATAGAAAAGATAGTTACAGTCACCATTACCGATAAGAGGGTCCAGGGATAATGTGGAGAATGAAAACAGAATAGCGTTCAGGACAGAGTCCCAAACACCCACTTTTAGCAATAAGTAAGATTGTGATGGTGGTTACATGAATCTATACACAGATATGTAAAACTTTATATGACTGTATATCCTCCCCTACCACCCCAAAAAAAGAGTGCATGTAAAAACTGTAAAATCAAAATACGGCCTGTAGTTTAGTTAAAAATACATACCAATGCTAGTTTCCTGGCTTTCATAATGTACTATGGTTTTGTAAGATGTTACCTTTGATGAAAGTTGGATGATGTATACTCAAAACTATCATTTGTGCATCTTGTTATAGTATTTATTTAAAAATACAAAGTAAAAAACAAAAAACAAAAGCCCAACAGGCTGCAACACTATCACTTTTGGAGTTACATACTGAGTGCTGATATTATTTTATGGCTATCTTGAGCAGTAATCTAATTTCAAGCTAATTTCAAAAGAATGTGACCAGCTGCACAAGCTAAAATAACTGGGACATTCTTGCTAAAATCTGTCTCCGGTCAATAAAAACCCTAAATCTTCATGGGAGAAAAAAGATCAAGCAAAGCCAAAGAAGAGTAGATGGGAAAATTCAGAGAAGGGGGAGCATTTCTCTAGAGTTGAGCGAGAGAGCGAGAGCGAGAGAGCGAGAGAGCGAGAGCGAGAGAGCAAGAGAGAGAGAGAGAGAGGTTTACTTAACCCAACACCTGATTTATTCCCAAACTCTAGGAAAGAGAATTCAGTTTAATTCCCATACTGTCATAGAAAAAGTAAATAGGGAAAAATAAAATCAAGTAGAAATCATTTTGGTTGTTATTGTTTTCAGAAAAAGGAATCATTACTAATCTTTAGATTAATCCTATTCTCACAGATCATCAGGCAGATACAAGGATTGTTTGAAGTACTTTCGATCCATGCTTCTCAAGGTGTGGTCTGTGGACCAGTCCCTTGGAGCTTTCTAGAAATGCAGCCTCTCAGGTGCCATCCTAGACCTGTTGAGTCTGAATCTGTATTTTTTGAATATTCAGAAGATATGTATGCATGTTCAAGAGTAAGAAGGCCCAATTTAGCCAATCCTGCCTTTCTACCATGTTGATAATCACCAACAGAAAATTAGTTAATACAGACGACAATTACGGACAGTATTTTGGAAAATAATCTTATATAACCCAAAAGAACAGTGGAATAAGGTATTAATTTTTAGAATCTCCTGGGAACAAAATATCATTAAAAAACAGTCTCCTCCACATTATGGTCTGCTTTTCTGCCGTTGGTTTCGGGCTAGCAGCTGAGGGGCAACAAGCTGTGGGCTATCTTAGGCACCAAGCCAGCCCTGAGGGTTAGCCTGGGGAGGAGCAGGGCCCATATTTGGCTGAGGCCATAAAAGCTTCCTCTTCACTGTGGTAGGCAGCCCACCTGAGAAGCTCTGGACACATGTTTAGTGCACAGAAAAAAAGAAACTAGAGATTCTACATCCTGAGATATGTTCCTCTCTGAGAGCAATGTCTCATTCAGAGCATTATATTGAAATGCACTTGTTTCAATAACTGAGTCACTACTGGACAGGTTGCTTAACAAAGATGTAGTGAATACATTGTCATACAGCTATGACTCATGAGATCTGGGTACAGCCATGCCCCTTCACAGCTGGTCACCTCCTAAGCCTTTGTTTCTTCTTCCATAACATGCGTATTTTGTTTTTTCTTTTGAGACAGAAGTCTCACTCTGTCACCCAGGCTAGAGTGCAGTGGCGCGGCTGCAGCAAACTGCAACCTCTACCTCCTGGGGGGCAAGCAATTATCCTGCCTCAGCCCCCTGAATAGCTGGGATTATAGACGGACACCACCATGCCTAATTTTTGTACTTTTAGTAGAGAAAAAATTTTGCCATGTTGCCCAGGCTGGTCTCAAACTTCTGACCTCAGATGATCCGCCCAAGTGATCCTCCAAGTGTTGGGATTACAGGTGTGGGCCACCACGTCCAGCTGACATGGGTATTTTTGCCTATTGTCTAGTATGAGGGTTGGAGTGATAACAATGCCTAAATATAATGGAGCGTCCTCGGCATTACTCAAGGTAATTTTTGCACAGTGTGCTGACCACCTTGAAACATCACACAGGCATAAAATCTTTTTATTATTGATATTCATGCAGTCAAGAATTTGTCTTAAAACCAAAGGCCAAAAATTGTAATTGTAAATATCTGGAGATTACAATAGAGTTATCAGTAATAGCTTTCTTACTATAAGAATGTTGTAGGCTGGGCGCAATGGCTCACACCTGTAATCCCAGCACTTTGGGAGGTCAAGGCAGGCAGATTACCTGAGGTCAGCAGTTCCAGACCAGACTGGCCTATATGGTGAAACCCTGTCTCTACTAAAAATACAAAAATTAGTCAGGTGCGGTGGTGGGTGCCTGTATTCCCAGCTACTCAGGAGGCTGAGGCAGGAGAATCTCTTGAACCCGGGAAGCAGAGGTTGCAGTGAGCGGAAATCACACCACTATACTCCAGCCTGGGCAACAGAGTGAGACTCCATCTCAAATAAATGAAAGAATGAATGAAGTTGTATTACTAAATGTAGTATTACTAAAAATGTAAATCGTGGCTATAAATACTTTGTAAAGTTTAGAAAGTTTTCAGTTTCAGTTATCCATTAGAATAAAAAGACGGTTTTAGAATGATGCAAAGGGGTCAGGCATGGTGTAAGCACTTTGGGAGGCTGAGATGGATCATCAGAGGTCAGGAATTCGAGGCCAGACTGACTAACATGGTGAAACCCCATTTCTACTAAAAATATAAATATTACCTGGGTGTGATGGCGGATGCTTGTAATCCCAGCTACTCGGGAGGCTGAGGCAGGAGAATCTCTTGAACTGAGGAGGCGGAGGTTGCAGTGCACCCAGATTGCATCGTTGCACTCCAGCCTGGGCAACAAGGGTCAAACTCCGTCTGAAAATAAATAAATACATAAATGAATAAATAAAAATGATGCAAAGGATTGAAAAAAAATTATTTTAATGTTTCCTGGGATTTACAAACTACTCTATGATCTGTTAGGTGAAACCACATGAAAGCGCTGATATGCTGATAGTTGAACCTTCATGTGATTCCATCTAATATTTGCATAACAGTGAGTTTTAAAAATTAATAGCAATTTCCTCTGATGGTGCTTGTGTTTTAAAAATTTTTGGATTCTATAATTGAACTTGTTTTCTTTTAGAGAGTTCAGAAATATCCTGAAAAAGACAAGATTCTTTTGACTACTTGAAGTTCTGTTTAGTTTAATGTATTTTATTCCCACAAGTTTGAGGTAATATAGATGGCATGCGTTTTTCAGAAGATTGGAATAAAATCATGTATATAAGTTGGTTTGCTTCCACCTGGAAACAGTTACATTATATTAATGTTGAAATTGATACAGACAACATTATGAGGTTAATGTGCAATATTGTTACACCATAAATTTTAGCTCCATGATAGAATGTCTGTGTCTAATGTGAATATTAGAGAAATATGACAGCTCCCGTGACATTTCTGGACAGAGTTGTCTAACCATCACAGATTTCCAAGTTATTACGGAACTTTAGAGCCTGCATGACATCTCAAAAGGTTCTTTGTCTATGGAGATATTAAAGGACTAACCACCAAGCATAGAAAAGTGTCCCTTTCTGGTGAAAGTAGTGCCTACTCTAACACAGCAATATAAATATTGATGTGAAAATTCAGAGCTTGGTGGGGAAGGCAGCAGGAGAAGAATTCTTACCATATTTATGCAGTTAATTAAGTTGATTCACTTGCATACATGGTAAAACACACGCCTTTAAAGATTTTCACAGATCTCTAGAAACAGAGAGAGTAAAACCCAAAGGTAGTTATGAGAGTGAAATGATTTACTAAGTATACAAAGTGCCTAGCACAATGCTCAGTAGTGGGGAGATACTACAAATGCTAGTTCTTTTACTTCTTCCCATTTCTATACGCATTTAATCCTTCTCTTCCCCATCTCAGGAAATAGTTCCTAGTGTCACACCTAATCATCTAATCCCCAAATCTGAAAGACACTCTTAACACCTTCCTCTCTGCCTCATACACCTACCCCCAAATCCAGTGAAGTTGCTCGGGAACCTCTAACACTCATCATTCTAGAGCTGCTGATTTCGTTTGACATGTTTCCTTAGTGGCAATGCAGGAATTTTCTCCAAAGATCAAAAATTAAAGTTTAAAAATTTATTTTTAATTTACCCGAGTGACTGCAGAACAAAATTCAGCATCTACTATGGTTAAAGAGATTTTCTTTCTTTTTTTTTTTTTTAATTAACAACTTCTTTCATAGTGTTCCAGGCACTATCCTAAGTATCCTATACATACTAGATCATGAAGCAGTTACTATCACTACCCTCTTTTAGCAGTGAAGACACAGACGGCACAGATAAATACAGCAAACTTGCCCCTGGTCACTAAGTTGGCCAGTGGCAGATCCAGAATTTGGACTCTGAATTTGAACAGCTGGCTTCAGGATCTGTGCTCTTGACAACTGCAATCTGCTGTCTCTTGTGGAGTACAGAGCTCTGTGTACATTATTTTACTTAAACCCTAATACAATCCTATGAAGTTGTTACTGCTTTGTCAACTATGCCAAGTTGGAAACAAGCTTTGAGGGCAAGTGACTTGCCTATGTTCATGTAGGTAGCGGGTAATACTGTTAGGACTCAAACAGTTGCATGGATGGTCCATGGCATTAAGTATATGTCTATATTTAGAGCTATCCTGAAGAGGCCATCTCTAGCCCTAGCAAATTACTCTTTTTTCTAAGATGTTTCAGATTTTCCCGAAGTATATTACCTCTTGGGAATAGGATAACCAGCAAGACACTGTGGTATAAGAAAAACATGCTAAGGTTTTAAAATCAAAGGCTCCAGTTTAAATTACAGTTTTACCACTTACTAGCCACCAGACCTTGACCATGTTATGTAACATCAATAAACTCCACTCCATATAATTTTGTGGGGGAGAGTTTAAAGACAATATAGGGAAACTAATCATGCTGAGCATACAGTATTCAATAAAATGTTAATTTCAATAAAATAACAGTTCTGAAAACAACCGTTGAGAACCTTGGCTTTGTCTGGTATTTGCTGTGGAGTTTGGAACATATTACATAAACTTTCTGAGCTTCTACTTCTTAATCTAAACATAGCCACCTTATTGGTTCATTGGGGGGAGGTGGTGAAATAGAATGATGAATTAAAAACAGTCAGTAGAAGACCTTCCACTTGGCACCCCAACATAATATTTATTACTCTTATCCCCAACTTAATTTTTCAGAAAACTTAATGGGAACTATTTTTATCTAAAAAAATTAATTGAATTCCAAAAGTCCTTTAACTTATTCTGATGGAGTAACTTATAGACTTGGCAAGTAGGCTTAATATATATGTAGTGCGTGTGGGCTACTTAAAAGAAGATTTTCTTAGCATTTTAATTTCCACTTCTCCAGGACTGCATAAGAAGCACCCTGCTGTTATAATCAAACCTTGTGACTAAATAGAGTTCAGTGATGCTCAGCTATGCTGTAGTCTGACACTACAGGGATCTGTCTATATGTAAATTAAGGAAATATTTTGGGTTGCAGAACCAACCCTTTTAAAAGAGACAAGGATTCTCAAGACCTACTTCTGTCCTGAATGAGAGTTTTTTAAATGGCCAATAGCTTCTTTTTGTTGGTAATAGTAATACGGTACCACTTGTGGAAGCCAAACTGGGACTATAAGGAAAAAAATAGGTAAATTCAGATTCCATTTCTGCTCTTCATATATTAGTCATAACAACAAGTCTTTTCAGCCGTGTTAGGGAGATGATGGTTTTTCAAGTTAGCATTTCAAGTTCAGATGCTTCATGAAAAAGAACTTTAAAGAAATAGCAGCAATTAGAAATCCAAAAAAGGACTAAGAAATAAAGACCATTCATAAAATGAGTATGATTGAATAATTTAAAAAAGAGTTTCTGGGAAGAATTGTTTGAAAATTTTAACTGTAAAAATATAACTGTTGGTGTATTTTTGCCACATCTCATAAAGTAGCAGGTTTTGCTCTTTTTCTTCTACAAATAGTGACTTTGCTTATGAACTCTTTATGAACTGATGCATTTAAATCCATTGAGTATTGCATTCCTGGTAATCAGCTATAATATTATTTGGCCAATCAGGCTTGGATGGACCAGCTCCAAGAACGGAGGGTCCTTCCGGGCTTCGATCTTTCTATCCAAAACCTGCATATTGCCAGTAGTGTTAGTTGTTCTGGAATGGGAATCCCCCCAAGACAATCAAGGATGTCCAATAATGAATTCCTGGTGTTTGGTGGATGTTGCCAGCAATTCACCACACATTTATCTTCTTGGCTGCCCCCATAAAGTAATCTACTCATGAAGAGCTGGTGTCTGACTAATGATATAGTGAACCAGTACAAAAGATAGTATCTTTACTCTTGTAATCCCAATTACATAGAATTTAAAAACCTTTTAAAAGTATACAGAGAATACCTAAACATAGCTAGTTATTATTTTAATCATGCAGAACTCTTAACCACTTTGCTGTTTTGTCAAGGAGTTCTTTCACATTCCACTTATAGGTTCCTTTTATAAAAAGACAAGCAGTGTTTAAACAGAAGTTCTGTGGGTAGGACTTGCTACAGGCTGCATAGCGTGGGACATTCCTCTTCTGCCCTGAATCTTGTATTTCAACAAGATCCTTACCAGGAGCCTCAGGGGCTTCTTTCCAAGGTGGCCATACCTTCACATTCTTCTAAGGAAATGACTATTTCTATCAACTAGCCTCTGTACCAGCAAAGATGACTTGTGACTGGTCATGTCTAATCTACACTCCCAAAAAACTAACCCATGGGTGATGGCCATCAATGTGCAAGGGGCTGGAATTACAAAAGTTTCACTCGTGCACTACCTCCTTAGGAAGCAGGCCCCAGATAAAGCCAACCATCCATCCTCTAAGGCTTCTTCTTATGCATCCTGATTAGGTATACATGGTGGTATGAGTGGGAGAATCCACGCTCTGCCCCACTCCAAGGAGGGGTCTTAGCTGCTGGTTTCCTGGACCCCCACAGCAACTACAGCCCTGAGAACCTAAGAAGTGCAGCCTTTATGAGGAAAGAGACAGCTGCCTTTCTCAAGTGGAGGAGGAGTATCCAAATTAAGACATTCACAAGTTGGTGGGGAAAATAAGTTTGAGGGATAGTGATTAAAACTGTCTTTAAAAGCGCTTATCTTTACACTTCTTGAAATAGAATGAAGCACATTTAATACAATAATAGTACCATATAAGAGATCTCACAAATTTCGATTTGGTAAACAACGCTCACTGTCTAGCTTCCATGTATCCTCCTTTACTTATGTTGACAAAAAGAGTCAAACTCTTTAAGATATTTGAAGAGATTTATTCTGAGCCAAATATGAGTGACCATGACGCATGACACATCCCTCAGGAGGTCCTGAGAACATGTGCTCATGGTAAGGTGGTTGAGGTGCAGCTTGGTTTCATACATTTTAGAGAGGCATGAGACATCAGTTAAATACATTTAAGAAATACATTGGTTTGGCTCAGAAAGGTGAGACAACTTGAAGTGGGAGGGCTTCCAGGCTATTGATTATTTTAAACATTTTCTAGTTGACAATTGGTTGAGTTTGTCTAAAGACCTGGGATCGACAGAAAGGGGTGTATGGGTTAGGACAAAGGATTGTGGAGACCCAAGTTCTTATTTGCAAAGGAAGCCTTCAGGTAAGCAGGCTTCAGACAGAATAGGTTGTAAAGTGTTTCCTATCAGACTTAAAGTCTGTGTAGATGTTAATGCCAAAGAGCTATTAGATTTGTGCACAGGTAACTGCGGTTTGCCATTACTTTAATGTCAAAAACTGCAATTACATTTGCACCAATCTGATAATGAGTCATGATCGACCCACACTTCCCATCATGGCCTGATACAGTCTCTCAGGTTAAATTTTAAAAGAGCCCTGGCTGAGGAGGAAGTCCATTCAGATGGTTGGGGGGAACCTTCGAATTTTATTTTTTGTTTACACTTATTAGAAACTTATTATCTTATTATTTTGCAGTTTTACGAGATGTTTATAAATTTACTTTGCTTTGTTGCAAGTAACAATGTAGTAGGAGACAGGTTGGTATGTCATTTTCTGGGATGTTCCATATTCCAAATCTTTAGTTTTTTGACCGAAAATAGCTGTTCCTTTCCAGGCCTCACTGAGATTTCAGAGCAACATCATATGGATATTGAAAACAGATATATGACCTCTTGGGTGTTTTCCATATTTCCTTTCCAACACTCAGAATCATGTAGAGTCAGCTCTGCCATGAAAACTTAATACAAAATAAGTGTTGCAGAGCCAGGTATGGTGGTTCACGCCTGTAATCCTAGCTACTCGGGAGGCTGAGGTGGAAGGTTCACTTAAGCCCAGGAGTTTAAGGCCATAGTGAGCTATGATCGTCTCACTGCACTGCAGCCTGGGAACAAAACAAGACGCTGACTCAAAAAAGAAAAACAACAAAAACACAAAGTGTTGTGAACCCACATACCCACATCTGTACTAAAGGTCACTGTGACTCCATTATCAAGCAGTTGCCTGATACGAAGCAGGTGATTAATAAATATTGTTTGAATAACTGAATGAATCAATACAGTTCTAAAAAGCAGACTTACTTTATCTCTCTCAAGATTTTTGTTGTAAACATTTCTCCTTTTACTCTGTCTTCTTTACTTACATTTTCTGTTTCTAGGTCTAGTTTCCTCTCCAGCTATTGTTAACAGTATGCCAAAACTGAAATTTATTTTCTTGTGAAAAAAGATTAAAGAAGTGAATCCACATAAAGTAGAATTGGCTGCAAAGAAGAGATACAGCTGGAGATGAATCATGGGTCTCCAAGATCATGCTCACAATTGACGGTTCACTAGGAGGACTCATAGGACTTAGGAAAACAATTATATTCATAGTTCTGATTTATTACAGCAAACGAATATATATTAAAATTAGCAATGGGAAAAGGTGCATGGGGCAAAGTCCAGGAAAAACCAGGTGTAAGCTTCAATGTATCCTCTCCCAGTGGAATTGCACAGACATGCTTAATTTTTTAGCAGTGATGCATGACAACATCTGCAAAGTGTTATTAACCAGGGATGCTCACCTGAACCTTGGTGTCCAGGCTTTTTATTGGGGGTCAACCTTATAGGCATGTGGTACCTGTAGGGCTGACCTCAGCAACTCAGACTCAAGCTCTTATCAGAACAGAATACTCCACAAGTGCACAGGACAGTCCTGAAGACCAGGCCTTTCTTGGGAGTGTGCAGGGTCTGAGCAATCAAGGTCTGCTGAGTTATTCACCTTTTCCTGGACAGAGAAAGATGACTGTTTTAAGGCAGGGATGGTCATGGTGGAACATACTATGATGTAGAAAAAAAACTCCTTTATGCTTCTTTTGTTATAGTCCTCTATCTACAAAGGACATCAAATAGATGTTGTTAATCAACTAATTGCCTGATTAAAACATGACATAGGTTTTCTTTTTATTGACATGGTTTAAAGGGGGGAATACACTATAATTAACCAGCCTTTAACCTGCTAAAATAGATCTAATCCAGTGTCATCTAAGGTCACTCTACATCATAAAGTCTGTGAAATGGAACGCATCCTTTGACATCCGGAACAGGCTTGGCTTTCCAGGTGTTGCCAGGAGCTGGCCTGTTACCTCTGTCTAGGCCTTGGAGTTACCCAACTCAACATAAACAATTCACGGAACGTGCAGGTCAGGTAAGGCCACTCTGTGACTATTGAAGGATCAAGACAAAAACACAACCACTCTGAAATCATGTCTGAAAAGAGTATATGCTTGTCAAAACCACAAAAATGGCCAAACATCCACCTATTTTGGCTAATACAACTGACTGCTGCTTCTTTCCTAACTACAGATTGGGTATGGCTATCTTCCCTTCTAGATAGGTTTAAAATCTCCAGTCATAGAATTACTCCTGATATCTGACAGCGCTCAATCCAGAGCAAAGCCCAGTTCCTTATACCAATCCAAAAACACCTAACACAAGCCCAAGTGCTGTAATGAGGCCTTTCTAATACCCTTTTACCAAGGCGTCTCCTAACTTCCCATGGTATGTGTTCTCTCTCACTTCAATGAGTAATAAACTCAGTTTGCTAAAACCTCTGGCCTCTTGGTTGTATTCGGCTGGAGGGCACTGACATTTGCTTTGAGCTTCCATTCCTACCTCTCCTAGGCATCAGAAAGATAATTAATTAGAAAATATAATGCCTTCTTCAAAATGTCCAAAAGTCTCCCCAGGGGCTTACAGTCTCAAGGACGTCTCAGGTTCTGAGTATTTCCTTTCCGTAAGGAGTTCAGTTCATGGGTTCTCTCAGTATCATTCTTGGTCTCATTCTTCACATATTTGTCTTGCTCTGTACCACATAGACGAGATGAATGGTGAACCTTTTTCCTACATTTCTAGCCAAAGCAAAACAAAACAAGACAAAACACACCATTTTTTGGCAAACTGCTCTAAAGTACTCAGAAAATGTAGGCTTCATATATCACAACAGCAAAAGCAACCTCAAATTAAAATTTGTAAACTTCGTTCTGAGTCTTTTGTCAATCTATCATGTTACCTGGCTTTTCCTCTCTTCTCAATTATTTTTTTTTCTATTTTTGAGACAGGTTCTGGTTTTGTCACTCAAGCTGGAGTGCAGAGGTGTGAACACCGTAGCCTCGACCTCCCAGGACTGAGAGATTCTCCCACCTCAGCCTCCCAAGTAGCTGGAGCTACAGGTGTGCGCCACCATGCCTGGATAATTTTTATTTTTATTTATTTTGTAGAAATGGGATCTCCCTATATTGCCCAAGCTGGGCTTGAACTTCTGGGGTTAAGTGATCCTCCCACCTCAGCCTCCCAAAGTGCTGGGATTACAGGCGTGAGCTACATGCCCGACCTCTTCTCAATTTTCATTGCTTCTCATTCCCTCCTCCACTTGTGCAAATCTTTGCTCATTTGTAATGTAGTGACAGTATTACAAAATGCTGTGTAAGTATTCTTTTATTTGTCTGATTTTGCCTGTGTCCTTGGGGACTTGTCTTGCATATAGGTGGCTTACCAAGGTATTTTCCTAAAGGAATGCAGTTATTATAAGACGACGTTTGGTGTCTGGTTTTATTTTTATCTGTTTTTTGAGATGCAGTTTCACTCTTCACTCTTGTCACCCGGGCTGGAGTGCAATGGCACGATCTCGGCTCACCGCAACCTCCGCCTCCTGGGTTCAAGCAATTCTCCTGCCTCAGCCTCCCGAACAGCTGGGACTACAGGCGTGCACCACCATGCCCGCTGCTTTTTTTTGTATTTTTAGTAGAGACAGGGTTTCACCATGTTGACCAGGATGGTCTCGATCTCTTGACCTCGTGATCCACCCGCCTTGGCCTCCCAAAGTGCTGGGATTATAGGCGTGAGCCGCCGCACCCAGCCGGTGTCTGGTTTTAAATCCCACTCCACCACTCTTTTATACATATAGCAGAAAATAAGATAGCCAACCCATTAGCCTATTTATAACATAATATAAAAAGTACAATTTAGTATAAAGTAAAATTAGGTTAGTAAGAAATGTTAAAGAAATTGTTTTCCGTTTTTAATCAATATAAGTAAAATTTTGATGCTGCAAAAGAAATAACACTTGAAGATAAATCCTCTCAGCAAGGCAATTCACCTCTATAGAAGGGTGAGGCTCACAGATGGAGCAATGGCAGCTGCACACTTGGACAAGGTAGGAAGTGGTACTTATGCCTGACAGGGGTCTTCCCTACTGCTGTATCCTATTGGCTAGGGTTAGACCACACAAGCTAGATTAATCCCAACTGGCTATTTTAAAGAGAGCAGGGGTCCGAGCTGGAATGGCAGGGTGGGTGTTTTGGTGGGAAGGATGGTTACGGGTGGGTCAGAGCAGGCAGCCAGGGGTGACTTGGTCAAAGAAGGGCACTGGAACAGGTGACCAGAATGAGTCAGGATGGAGCTGGGGGCGAGGGGTGGGGGTAAGTAGGGGGAGGAACAGATGTAAACTACTGATTAGAACTGGTGGAGAAGGTTGTTTACTGGAATTACGAGGAAGTTTAACTTTAAAATAGAGAAAGAATAAGAGAGCTGAACATATTGACATACTGATTCTTTGAAGAGAAACTTGGGGTTCACTATAAGAAATAGATTGACCATCATCCACTATATTTGGCCTGTAAGAGGAAAGTTACACTTTACTAAGAAAATCACAATTATTGATCTTTTGTCAAATGCCTGTTTTTCATAGAGTTTAAGAAAGAAAAATGTAATGAGATCACAGGTCGGAAACCTTCTCTCATGTAGAACTTTTAGAACATTATCAACACATTAGTCCTTAACATAATGTACTCACCAGGAGTTTTAGTTTACACCAAGTCATCCCACTGATTTCAACATGAGCTTGGAGCAGTTAGGATATATCACTAGTGATAACCTAAGTTCACTTCATGATATGGATATCCTGACATCTAACTCAATTCATGACTAAAGTAATTTGAACATTTCTCATTTTAATGATAGTCATCATTATGTGATATACTCTCTGTGTTTTCCAGTACTCACTGACAATATTATATAATAGACGAAAAGAAAAAATAATATCTTTTCAGCAAGTGAATAAAAGAAATGACAACCTGAATGAAACTGAATCTAGCATAATTTATGATGAAACTTTTAGCACATTCATCTAACTAAACTACAGGCTTCTACATAAAAGTCTTTGGCATAATCGCTCAGGATTTGTAAGTATAATGGATATTGCATGCCTAAAACCCAAATAGGCCTATATCATTCCCAAAGTCTGTTAACAATTAGATTTTTCTCCAGAGAACATTTATGTTATTAAAATAATGCTATGTATAATATTACTGTTTTATTAATGGCACTGTGACAGGGTTACAATAGTATTCATATTTACCATTTTTGGTACAGTGAAGTAAATTCTTTGCCAATAGAAAATAACTTCATCAATCTTAAGGAAGACAAACTTTAAAAAAAATTCAGATTTGCTTAGAACCAAATTGCTCTTTGCTAATCATTAAAGAATGTCAGCAAGAAGAGAAGAAATTCATATATTACTACCAATATTTATTGAGTTCAAACTTTTTTTTTTTTTTTTTTTCAAAATTAGAGATGAGGTCTTGCTTTGCTGCCCAGGCTGGTCTTGAACTCCTGGTTTCAAGTGATCCTCCTGCCTCAGCCTCCCAAAGTGCTGGGATTACAGGTGTGAGCTGCTGCACCTGGCTTGAGTGTGAACTTTAAATGAGTTACTTCAGTTAATTTAGGTAACCACCCTATGAGGCAGATTCTGTTATCACACCCCCATATCACAGATGAGAAAACAGGCTCAGAGGGATTAAGTGGTAACAACTGTGAATGAAGGTGGATTCAAACTCAGGCTCTTGGATTTTAGACTAGTGGTCCCAGACCCTCCACTACAAGTATGTGATATAAAAATATCTGACAGCGGTATGCATACCACTGGAGGTATGCAGAAAATTTACAGGGATATAAGATAATCAATATCCAGATCTTAATTTCTTATGTGCTATTTCCTAGTGTGTCTTTTCCTACTCCTCCTTTCACATTAAAACTTCTCCTACTCTACACAAGAAATACACAGCCCTCAGCTTCCTACATCTTATTCTGGTGCACTGCCCAGGGGTAAAAGCCCCAAGAATGCCAAAATTTCAAAATATTGTTCTCTTCAATAATGGTACGATGGTAACTTTCCTTTAAAAATCTTAGCCACAATTATTTGGTATTTTTAGAGAACTATTATTATTATTTTTTGAAGAATCTGGTGAGAAAAAAGACAGGGGAGATAAGTCAGAAGTTAAGTGATAGAGGCTGGTCTATAGCTAATTATTCCTAGCCCGAGATGGCCAGGTGGAAATGACCAAGTCAAATCGCCTCGTAAACAAGCAAGGTATATTCTGGTAAAAAGAGAATGGGGAGTCCTTGCCTATGAAATGCTTTTTAGTAGGGTACACCTGCTCTGTCTAGATGGCGTAAGGTAAATAAACCTGGAATTGATGGATATATTAACACATGGAATGGCCCAGTGGAAACTGTCAGTGTCCACCCTACAATCATTTCAGTACAAAATAGAGATAGATCCTGACTGAAAGAGCTCCATCTGTTTAAGTGATCACTGCCATAGCTTACTCAGAGACCTCACCTGCTACATATAAGCCAGAGTGTGTCCTAACGAATTTGGGGAAGACCTGGGGAGCTGGGTTAGTGGTTTTGGATACTGCCATTAATTTCTTGTGATGGGATAAAACCTCTGATTCTTGTCGGTCTGATTTGATAATTAAAGCCTTGTTTTACCTCAGTAAGATATACTAAATGTTAAAAATGGTTTTTACATGTTTTCAAATATAAGCAATTATTTTCTGCTGATCTCAAGCACCCCTTGGGCCTAAGCAGATCCAAGTTTTGTGATGGTTGCAGCTTTTACATTTTGGATAGCCTTCTGGAGGAAACAAAAGTGAATAAAAAAATTATGAGTTTTAAAAAGCTGATGACTACTACAGATACCACAAAATCCAGAAAAACAACATAATTCTATCATTCAGGTGCTCAGCACATCCCATAATACTTATCCCTACCCTTTCTTGGCTCCATACTCTGATTGCTTCTTCATATGAAAACGATTTTGCAATATATTCCACAGAGAGAACAGATAATTCAGTTTTTCCTCTAGCATGGTCCATCAAGATTAGCTTTTTAGTATAATTCAGGAAAACTGAGTTCAGCTTCATAATTCAGTATTAAGAGTATTGCAAATTTTCACAATTGTTACCAAATTTGGAAGGACCACGAATATAGGTTTTGCCCAGGTACTGATGAGCAAACCAAATCCTTTGCTGGTACTTTTCCACAGATTAGCTTCCAGCCCCATCCACTTTACACCTTGTTTCTTCCCCTCCCGCATCCTTCTGGTACTGGGCACTGCAGGACACAAACAGAAAGCAATACAACACCTGACCAGTGTCTTTCTATTAGGGTGCTAGGTAATTCTGCAGTCAGTAGTACAAACATTCCTAGACATCAGCACTAGACCACTATGGCCAGTAGTAACTTAACCATACATGGAAGCTACTGTGAGCACAAATATATCTCATAAAACAAAAATCAACCACATTGACTTGATTACCACAGTTTTGTAATAAGTTTTGAAAGTGGAATGTTGTCAGTCCTCCAACTTTATTATTCTTTTTCAAGACCTGTGTGTGTGCGTGCGTGCGGCTATTCTGGGCACTTATATTTCCCTGGATTGTATGAATTTTAGGATCGGCTTGCCAAATTCTGGAAAAAAGTCATTTAGGATTTTGACCTGATTGTTTTGCATCTGTAGGTCCATTCAAGGAGTGCTGCCATCTTCACAATATTAAGTCTTTCAACCCTTTAACATGGTTTGTCTTTCCATTTATTTAGGTCTTTAAGTTCTTTCAGCAATGCTGTATCATCTTCAGCATATAAGTCTTGTACTTATTAAATTTATTTCTAAGTATTTTATTCTTCTTGATATTATGAATGGAATTTCATTTTTGAAATGTTCATTGCTAGTATATAGAAATACTATTGATTTCTGTACGTAGATCTGTTGTCCTGAATTCTTGACGAACTCATGTATTAGTTCTAACAGTATTGTAGTAAACTCTTCAGGGTTTTGTATACATAACAATTTTTTTGTATAGAAAGTTTACAAGTTTTAAATACATTCATCTTTATGGCTGTTGGAAATTTTTTAAATTGTATTTAAATGTATATACTTTTTAAATGTAAAGAAGTAGAGTAGATGGCTAATAAAAGATTTTCTTTTTTTTTTTTTGGTGAGGGTGGGGAGGGACGGGATCTGGCTCTGTTGCCCAAAAAGGGGTGTAGTGGCACAATCTCAGTCACTGTCCCCAGCACAGGTGATCTTCCCACCTGCAACTCTGGAATAATGGGATTACAGGTGCACACCACCATGCTGGGCTTTTTTTTTTTTTTTTTTTGTAGAGACGGGTTTGGTTATGTTGCCCAGGTTGGTCTCAAACTCCTGGGCTCAAGGAATCCTCCTACCTTGGCCTCTGGAGTAGCTGGGACTACAGGCACGAGCCACCAAGCCTGGCCAATATTTGCAAGACTAAAGAAATATGACATTGGGATACAATTTCACAATATGGAATGAAAATATGAGTTCAAGAAGAAAAGAAATGATGTAAAATTTCCTTCTGTTAAAAGCTTGTTCACGTAGTTTTAAAAATGGATGACATTATATATTAAATTGGTATTTAGATTCCACTCGCTACATTTAAAAGTTATATCTTTTATTTAAAAATGTTAATTTACAATAAAACAGATGTTGCCTCTTTTGCAACTATTTAAGTCAGATGAGAAATTTTGATGCTCAACCCCAAAACGTGGAAGGAAGAACACAGTCACAGTCTTTTGGGATTCCTTTGGTGGTATAAAAGCAAAATCATTTTGAAACCATTGTATTAATAAATTAATATATTAATAAAGGTTTTGCCTTTTGGGATGACTTACTGCTATCTTTTTTAGATTTGAGGGAAGTAGCAAATGGCTCCCCGTTTTAAATTTAAAACCCTCTTCCCGTCCAATAGTCCCTATCACTAATTAATCTTGATTGAATTAATCTGATTAATTCATCTGGAATAACTCACTGAAATCCTTAGGAAAGTCACTTAACTGGTCTTATGGCCAAGCTGGGTGGCTCATGCCTGTAATCCTGGCACTTTGTGAAACCAAAGCAGGCGGATCACTTGAGGTCAGGAGTTCGAGGCCAGCCTGGCCAACATGGGGAAACCCCGACTCTACTAAAAATATAAAAATTAGATGGGAGTGGTGGTGCACGCCTGTAATTCCAGCTTCTCTGGAAGCTGAGGCATGAGAATCACTTGAACCTGGAAGGCAGAGGTTGCAGTGAGCCGAGATTATGCCACTGCACTGCAGCCTGGGCAATAGAGTAAGACTCCGTCACAAAACAAAACACAACAACAAAACTGGTCCTAAATGCTCAGGGCAAGTACACACTGCTTTTTCTTTTCTTTTCCTTTTTTTTCCCCCCTAAGGCAGGCCTATTGAGGAGTTACAAGTCTTTCATCTACAATATTTTACTAATTTAAAAACACTTGTCAAGAGAGGTAAAGTATGTTCATCTTGATTTTTCTCTTTCAGCCTTCCATAATCCTAAATGGTATTGGCACAATTACTTTTGTATCCTGGAGTGAGGAATTAACATTTTTATGATAGTGATATAAACTTTTAACACACACAGTCCCCGACACTTAAAACTCATGGTGCAGGCGGGCTTTTGGAAATTATGCTCGGGATACAGAAGTCCCAAAGCTCAGGCTGCAGAGACATTGAGGGGACAGTCAGCCTTCGTCGTCCCTCGCGCACTGTGCCCAGCGCTCCCTCTTGCGGCTACAAGCGCTCACTGCCCACACTAGCTTCTAGTCTCTCCCGAGGCCTCGGTTACGCAGGGGAGAAAGATATTGCGCAGGCGCAGAACGGCCGACGTGGCCTCAGGGGAGCGTGACTGGGGGTCTGCGCGGAGCCGCTGACTCGCGAGGTTCTCTCTCGCCTGCCGCCCACGCTCCTTTTCTCCCCCTCTAGAGTGTTACGGTGACTGTTCCAAGAGGACGGACGTCCTCCCACGTACCATTTAGAAGGTCAGAGTGGGCAGAACCTAGTCTGAGCAGGCTGGTGACGAGTCGGCTGCTAAGATGCGCGCGTGGGCATCTGCGGCGTGACCGAGGCTGCGGCGGCGGCGCGCTCCGAGCCCCGTGGCGGGAGCGAGGCCGACGGGCGGGGCGGCGCAGTCGCGTGACGGGGAGCGCTCGAGAGCGCGCGGCCTGGAACGTCTCGGTGGTCCCGGAGAGCGCGCGCGCGAGGCCTAGGAAACCTCGGGACCGGCCTTCGGCGAGCCTAGCGGCTACGCGTGTGGGGGAGCTGGAGCTGGCCCGGGCTGTGGCGGCCGCGCGGGGAGCTCCCGAGGCGACGCCCGGGCGCCCGAGGTCTGGAAGGCGCAGGCGGGGCGGCGGGGACTTCACCCCTGCGCGGTCCCCTGGGTGGGCGGCGTGAGCGCCCCAGGCCCCGCGGACCCCGCGGGGAGGCCGAGCCGGCGAGGGTCGCGGGACGAGGGCGGAGGTGGCTGGGGCCTCATCGGAGTCTCAGGAAGGGAGCGATTTCGTGAGAGAATAGTTTGAGAAGTTGTTCTGCGTCCCCTCCCCCGCCCCAGTGTCGTGTTTAGGGAACCTTCGGCCTCTCCTCCTTGGACTTTTAGGTTGGAGGGAGTCCTTCCCGCCCGCTTTGCGTCGCGGGGTCCTTTCGGAGCATCGCTATTCATCCTTCTCCCGGCCCCACCCTCGTTGTTTACTTTGGGTTCGCAGATCTTCCAGGTCTTTCGCCCTCCCGCAGCGCCCACTGCAGTGTCCAGGTTCGGTGGCCTTTCTCTGCAAGGAGACCCACGAACAACTGCAGTTATATTGGGATGGGTTGCGCATGATTTGACTCTTTACAGAACATCCTTTCATGCTTCCTAGAGATTGAGCTGCGCGGAGGATCCCTCCGACTTGATTGTGGGCCTGAGAAAAGTTTCGGAACGCGCAGGTTCGTGACGCGGCATATTATTGCGTGACTGTAGAGGGCTGACCCAGTTTTCCGCTAATTGTAAAAGAAGTACTCTAGTAATCCACTGAGGATCCTCGAGATTGGCTTTTTTGTATTATAATTTAACCACTTTGCGTTCCAGGTTGTTATGGCGTTTGATACAATGGCCTCAGATATTTAAGCATGTAGCAGTTTTTCTTTGAAATTTCCGAAAGTGGGGAAAAAGTAATAGAAGACTGTGCCCAGTTGCATATGGAACTGTTTTCTGATTCGCGGTTCTTTATAATCGTAGACTTAATTTGATGGGTTTATTGGACCTGTTTGCAACGGGAAGCCTTTCTGTAATGTGGTTTCGGGTCGGCTTCCCCTGTGGCACTCTCTGAAACGTTGTGTGTGGTTTCCCTAACAGGCTAGAATGAGTGGGATGCTACGGAGAGAGTGCATACAGGCAATAGACAAAGCCCCCTCAGCTTTTTTGGTAAAGGGCCAAATAGGCATTAAGTAAACTTCTGCTATCTCTAGGGAGATAAATGCGATATTCTTAAAAACTACTTGTAATGTTGACTGTTAAGCGAAAGTGAAGTGAGAGTGTTACTACTTTCAGTGTTTATGGAATTCAACTAAATTGCTAGGTATTTTGATTGAGAATTTTACCTTTGCTCTTGGGTATTTTTTTTAAGACACACACATACATATAGTTATGTTGAAATAAATGCGTTTTGTTTCTTTTAATAGAACGTTAAAAAATTAGAATTTAGGTGAACTACTGGTATCCAGAAACTGATTTTGGTTTGTTCTCGAAGACTGTTACACTGTTGTAGGTACTGCTTAATACTTCAGATTGTCATTTCAAAGACTTTCTCTTCTCATTGAAATCATGTGATAAGTTTTTATCTTTTCTGGACACTTGACGCTTAATTGTGCTAAGGAATAGAATAGACTTTTTTTTTTTTTTTTTTTTTAAGTCACCATCCTACAATCCTTATTTCTGTAAAATGTATTTTGTGAGACTGGTAAGGAAGAAGTAGCAAATCCCAGTCACAAAATAAAAAATGTGTTGTTTTAATATAAACCTTTTTCTTTTTGTGTCGAAATTCCCCAGAGATTAGACTGAAATTGACCATTAGACTTGCATGTAACCTCTAGATATCCAGGCTGTTCTCCCTGTGTAACCTTTTTCTCTCTTCAAGATGGAGATGAAGCAAGGAAGGTTATTAAGCAACCCTGTGGAATTAGCCCTCCCACTCCACCCTACACACAGGCACACTCTCCTTTCTCAGTAGCCATCTTGTTTCCTCCATTGACACATTGTTTAAGAAATCTTTCATCACACTGTATGTAAAATAAGCTTAGAAATAAAGTTATACCCAAAGTAAATATTGCTTCTAGCTGTATTCCTTCATTATGTCTTGCTTCTACTTTCAAAAGCTACCTATTGAAGACTTAAGCCACATGGCTATCTACCATGGGTCACTCTGGGTTTTCCTTAACCCTCCCTCACTCTGCTGACTTGTAAACATAGTAGGAGTTTTAGCTTTGGAATCAAATACAGCTTATCTAATTTTCATTTTTCTTTTCTTTCTTTTTTTTTTTTTTTTTTTNTCTTTTCTTAAAGAGACAAGGTCTTGCTCTGTCACCCAGGCTGGCTGGAGTGCAGTAGTACAATCATAGCTCACTGCAACCTTGAACTTCTGGGCCCAAGCTATCCTCTGGCCTCAGCTTCTGCAGTAGCTGGGATTACAGGCGAGAGCTCCTTTAATTTTCTTGACATAATTTTCTGATCCATGAACTGATTTGGGTTTATTATTTACTAGCTTTGTCTTAGGCAAACTGCTCATACTTATAAAACATTTTTAAAATCAAATAGCCTCCAAGAGTGAAGATTCGATAACCTTAGAAGGATTCCAGACACACATAGAGAGAGCTTAACAAAAGATAGTAAATTTTGGTGCTACCAAGAGCCAGAGACAGACCATGTCCATTATATCTTTGCCATGTATTATAGTATGAGTGGTTTTTAAAGCAGTACTTTTAATTTGCTTGTGAACCCCCAAATAATTTTTGTAAAACTGTCCCTCTTGCATACTTTTGGTTAACTTACAGCGTTTTACATCATGCTTTAGTTGAAAAGGATGCGATTTCCCGCATGGTATTGATATTGACATTTTAATATAATATTGGTACATCATTCTTTTAACTGTATTCGGTGGAGTATCATATCTTTGTAGTTTTAGATATATCACCATCAATTTTTAAAATACATTATATTTTACAACTTCCTTTTTTTGCTTTTTTATCACCCCCATCCCACAGAATATTATCTTAAGGTAATGTATTTTTATGCTTGAAAGCTTTTTATTAATTTCTGTCATACATGTCTTTGTATTTTGAACTTTTATAAATTGAACTAAGTTTAAAAATTTTCTTATATGTTGTAATTTTCTTTTGGATTGAATTATTATAAATAGTAATAGTTGATCAGAATAGCATAAATACCTGATGAATTTTAATGAATAATAATTAAGAGTAGAAGTCTACTGGAAATCTGTGTCTTCATGGAATAGATAGTGGGAGTTGTGCCTAAATTAAAGGAGGGTCTTTGCGCCCTTTGACTTATTTTTTGTTGGTAGGGAGGCTTTTCCATACTGGGGCAGTGTATCATAGTAAGAATGGGAGTGGGTGAGAAATATGTCTTTATTTTGTAAAGTGGAAAGATTGTGAAAGGATCTCAGGGAAGAAAAACCAGTATGATAACTGGACAGTGGGCATATTCTCAGGCAGATTAGTTTAGTGAGGAATACTAATGGAAGTAAAGGATCTGGAAGCCTTAGTGTATGTCCCATGGAATACTTTATTTGTCCTAGGGGACACACATCCCCCAGTTTGAAGACCATTTAGAGTGGTGATTCTCAGTCGGGGACGATTTTGCCGCCCAAGGTACATTTGGCAATGTCTGGAGACATTTTTGGTTGTCACAGCTGGGGTGGGGTAGGGGTGCTGCTATGGGCATCCAGTGGACAGAGCTCAGGGATGCCACTGACAAAGAATTAATTATCCAACCCAAAATGTCAACCATGCCAAGATTGAGAAACCCTGATTTAGAGAATTTGTTTTGGAATCAGACTATTTAATTCCATAATCTAGTGCACGGTCAGTAAACTTCTTTTGTTAAGTGCCAGATAGTAAATATTTTAGGCTTTTGGGGGCCATATATGATCTCTGTTGCACATTATTCTTTGTTTTTATAACCTTTAAAAAATGTAAAAGTAATTCTTAACTCCAGGGTCTTTCAAAAAACAGGTGATCTGTGGCAATTAATGCTTTCAAACCTCAATTTTCTTCTCTGCAAAGTAGTACTAATGGTAATACTACTTCAAGAATTGTTTTTAAGGATTGAGATAAACACCTAGCGTACTGTCCAGCATATGTTAAGTGCTCTAAATGATGTGTGGGGATAGTGGGGTCTTATAGTATTTTGGACAAAAGTGGGTGCCAAGTCACAGTGTTGTTCAAGATCCTGTTCAAGTCACTTGGACAAACTTAATGATGGCTGGTGAAGTTCCCAGTCAACTCTCAGAAGCCTATTTAACCTCTGCTGTCTTACTCTGAGTCTCCTTGTATCCTGAAGAAGATGGAATACAAAATACCTGTCCTGTGATTTCTTTGGAAAAATGTGGCAATCTTATGACACAACAGGATAGCATTCCAGGAAAAGAGATTGTTAATTTTGATAGTGGTGGTGGGGCAGAACAGAAAGGTGGGTTTTTGTATGGTCAGTTGTATATGGTATTTTCTAATTGAGTACTGAATATATTTTGTTGACTACCATGAAGTTGTTGCATGATAAGGCCGACTAGTGGCCTATTTTTCAGGCTGGAAAGTATTGCTATATTATTACTAAATGGAAGCTAGAACACAGCTTCTGTGACACTTCATAGTGTAGAGTGCTGCTAAAATAGTCTCATATCACTGTAATTCTCCTATCATAAGTTTTTATGAGATCACAGGAAAAGAATTGCTATGTCTAATAAGAGTAGCCACTAGTTACATGTGGATATTGAGCACTTGCAGTAGGGTTAGTTGGAAGTGAAATATCTTTTGAGTGTAAAACACATATCGAGTTTTGAAGACTTCATACCAAAATAAAACTAAATATTTCACTGAAAGTTTTTATATTAGCTGCATATTGAAATAATATTTTTGATATATTTGGATAAATAAGATACTATCATTGAAATTAATTTCACCTGTTTTTCTTTACCTTTTTAATATGGTTATTAGAAAATTAAAAATTACATGTGTGGCTTGCATTATAGTTCTGTTCGACATAGTTGCTCTAAAGCTTCCATTTACTTTTAAAATATAATAGTAATTAAGTTTTATATCATATACATAGATTTAAGAATTAAATATTTATACAAGACATGCAGTGAAAATCAGAGGTCTCACCACCCAAATCTTACCCCTTCCTCCCAAAGTAAGCTTGTATCACTTTTCTTACCCAATTCTTTTGGTCTTTTTGTACCTCTAAACAGTGCAAATGTATTGGTACTTTTTCAGTTTTAGGCATTGTCCATTAACTTCTCTGTGGCAAAAGTAAAGTTTTATCTCTTTCATCCTTTGTCACGTGCACATAAACTTTTTATCCATCCCATCTTTCATCTTTTCAATATGTTTGTATCATATTTTTGTTTATATCGAGATTCATTGTGTTTATTATGACACCAATCGAAACATTTAGTACATTATGATTACTTTTTATTTCTTGCTCAGCATCATTTTCTCTAGAGTTGTCTTGATTTTTATTTCCTTAGTTTTTAATTATTACTAATGAAACCCTGAATACTCGTGGTTGTGTAGATCTTTTCTCAGAACTTACAGACACATTAGGTATTCTATCAGTTTACTTTCTTAAAGAACTCTTTTCTGTTGTCTCCTACCCCAGCCTGGAGTGTTTGCCTAATTGTTATCTTGAAAACTCATCATCAGTCTTGGGATTCCTTTCATCAGACATGGCATCCAGCAAATAGAGGATGTAATAACTAAGCAATCACTTGTCTGGGTTTAGAAGTTATTTTTACTCAGAATTATGCATTAAATTTAATTTTCTTCTTCTGTTGTTGCCTTTAAGAAGTTCCTTAGCACTCTTATTATATTTTTTGTATGAGCACTTTAAAGATCTTTTTGAGTCTAGCGTTCTAAAATATTATGGTATGTTTCTTGGTGTGAATTTTTTTTTTCTTATTTTTTGCCCATTGGTCTTTTTATTTACTTTTTAGAGACGGGGTCTTGCTCTTTCAACTCAGGCTGGAGTGCAGTGTTGTGATTATAGCCCACTGCAGCCTTGAATTCCTGCACTCAAGTGATCCTCCTGCCTCACTTCCTGAGTAGCTGGGACTACAGGCACATGCCTACACATCTGGCTAATTTTTAAATTTTTTCTTTGTAGAGATGGTCTCATTGTGTTGCCCAGGCTGATCTCCAACTCCTGGAGTTAAGAGATTCTTGTCTCAGCCTCCTAAAGCACTGGGATTACAGATGTCAGCCACTGTACCTAACCTGTTGGTTGTTTTAAATCAGGAAATTTGTTTTCCAATTCTAGGAAATTCTATGAATTATTTCTTTAATTCTTTCATCCCTTATTTTTTCTCTGTTTTCTATTTCTATATTTCTAGACGTTTTTGTTTTTTTTTTTTTTTTTTTTTTTGGGAACCCTTGCTCCGTCACCCAGGCTGGAGTACAGTGGCGGGATCTTATCTCACTGCAACCTTTGCCTCCTGGGTTCAAGCAATTCTCCTGTCTCAGTCTCCTGAATAGCTGGGACTACAGGCACATGCCAGGACACCTGGCTAATATTTATGTATTTTTAGGAGAGATGGGGTTTCACCATCTTGGTCAGGCTGGTCTGGAACTCCTGACCTCAGGTGATCCATGCGCCTTGTCCTCCCATATTTCTAGAAGTTTTATTATTCAAATGATTTGCTTTATAGACTGGGTCCTAATTTTCATATTCTTTCCTATTTTTCAACTCTGTCTTTTTGCTCTGCTTTCTGGGCATTTTCTGTAATTGTATGACCTCATGCTTCTTGAATTTTTCCTTCTTGCTTTTAAATATTTAATTTCCCAGAGTTCCTTTTGTCCCTTGAATGTCCTTTTTTCAGTGTGCATGCACCACACCTTTTATTTTAAGGATGCAGTATTTTCTTCTTTTTTATGTTGATGTAAATTATAGGGTTTTTCTAAAAGTTTTGCTTTTCCTGAATATTGTCCATTTCAACCAAATTACATTGCTGTTATTTTAATCTTTTATACTGGCTGTTTGCCTCATGTTTTGTGATCTTTGGCAGTGTTTGTGTTTGTGTGTGTGATGAAGCACTAGAAAGCTGATCTGAGATTCTGTGGGGTGGAACCTATCAACTGTGGCTTCTCAATGGTGAATTACTTGGGCAGTTTTCCTAAGGGAACTCTCACTGTCACTATCTGTGGATCTTTCCTGTTGGTGGGTGATCAGATTCCTCAAGAAGATAACTTCCAGTCTCCTTTGAGGGGTACTTGGCAGCCAGAACTCTAATTACTAATTTGTGGGGAAGAAGGCTGAGGGTCTCAATAATCTCAGTAATCAATGTTCATTTCATTTAATCCCCCTGCTTTTGGCTTTTACCCTTAATCATGCCTAATAGTTTCTTTTCTTTTATTGAGACGGAGTTTCGCTCTTGTTGCCCAGGCTGGAGTACAATGGCATAATCTCGGCTCACCACAACCTCCACCTCCCCAGTTCAAAGCAATTCTCCTGCCTCAGCCTCCCAAGTAGCTGGATTACAAGCATGCGCCACCATACCCCGCTAATTTTTTGTTTTTAGTAGAGACAGGGTTTCTCCATGTTGGTCAGGCTGGTATCGAACTCTTGACCTTAGGTGATCCACCTGCCTTGGCCTCCCAAATGCTGGGATTATAGACATGAGCCACCACGGCCGGCCCATGCCTGATATTTTCTTATCCACACTTTATTTTACACTCTTCTAGATCAAAGCACTCAGTCTTTCAGGCCATAGAGAAACAGTGACCTGAGTGCTTGGTGTAGGAAATATCAGAGGGTGCTAATTTGTAAATAGGCTTTCAACCAGTCCTCTTTTTTTTTTTTTAAAGACGGGGTTTCACCATGTTGGTCAGGCTGGTCTTGAACTCCTGACCTCAGGTGATCCACCCGCCTTGGCCTCCAAAATGCTTGGATTACAGGCATAAGCCACCATACCGGGCCTCAACCAGACCTCTTTTTTTCAGCTCTATCTCTGCTTCCTTTCTGTAGTGAGATTGAATTCCATCAATTCTTACGTCTTTGGAGGTTTCTGATGTGATGTAAGTGCAGCTGCTTCTCTGATTTTCCCACTGACTGTTTAAGGCTTCTGTTTTCTCAAGTGTATTTTGGGAGTGTTCACTTGTCTGCCTCCTTTTTTGGTACCAAGCACTATTGACTTTTCATTCTCCCTGTTTGTCCTTGTGAGTTATGCCTTTATCTGTTTTATTGAGAAATCACATAAAATGCATATAGTACCCTGATATTAAATTTATAGTTTAATGATTTTTAGGTATGTATACAGTAGTCCCTCCCTCCCCTTAACTAAGGGGGATACATTGCAAGACCCCTGGTGGATGCCTGAAACCATGGATAGTGTGGCACCCATTGCTTTCAATTGGAACATGTTTCTGTTCATATATGAGCCTTTCCATCTTAACTAAACACTTATCACATGCTTTGACCATAAGTTTTGCAGTTTGAGGAACAACAGCAAAACTGGTGTGAATTTCTTTTTCCTTCTTTACAGTTTCAGGAATAGAGAATGTTTTCTTAACTGTAGAGCTTAGCAACATCAGCATATGATTTTTTTTTTCTTGTTAAGTTGAAAACTTTCATGTTTTCACTTGAATGAAGCACTTCACAGCTTCTTTTCAGTATATCCAAATTGCCAGCATCATTACTCTTGCACTTTGGGGCCATTATTAAGTAAAAAGAATTATTTGAACGCAACCACCACAAAATTGGGACAGTTGATCTGATAACCAAGATGGCTACTATATTAGTCCATTTTCACACTGCTGTAAAGAACTGCCCAAGACTGGGTAATTTGTAAAGAAAAGAGGTTCATTTGACTCACCTTTCTGCATGGCTGGGGAGGCCTCAGGAAACTTACGATCATGGCAGAAGGTGAAGGGGAAGCAAAGACCTTCACATGATGGCAGGAAAGTGAGAGCTGGCAACGGCTGGGAAAACTGCCTTATAAAACCATCAGATACTGTGAGAACTCACTATCATGAGAATAGCATGGGGCAAAATGCCCCCACCATCTGATCATGTCCCACTGGGTCCCACTCTTGACACCTGAATCTCATTACAATTCAAGATGAGATCTGGGTGGGGACATTGCCAAACTCTATCAGCTACTAAGTGATCGTGAGAGGGGAGCATAGACAGCATGGATGCCCTGGACAAAGGGATGATTCATGCCCCAGGGCGTCACAGAGAGGGACAAGAGATTTAATCATGATACTGAGACTGTGCAATTTAAAATTTACAGATTATTCATCTGTGCAATTTTCCACTTAATATTTTCAGATCATGGTTGACTACAGGTAAGTGGAACCACAGAAAGTGAAACTGTAAATAACGGGGGACTACAGTACACCCTTGTAGTCATCACGCACATCAGCAGAAAACATTTCCAAAGGCCGTGAGGTTCCCTCCTGTACCTTTGAAGTCTATAGCCTTCACCTATAAGCACTATTTTGATTTATGTCATATCATAGATTAGTTTTTCCCATTATTTAATTCGTTCATATAGAATTGTATAGTATGTGGTCTCAATATGAAATCTTTTGTATTTGGCTTTTGCTCAAAGAATTGATGAGATTCATTGATGTTTTAAACTTGTTGCAGGCAATCAAGTTTAAAAATTTTTTTCTATGTATTATTGTACTGCATGAATGAGTGAGCATTTGAGTTGTTTCAAGGGTTTGCCTTTTGTGAATATAGTTGCTGTGAGTATTGCTGTACATGTTTTTGGCATGCACATGCATCCATTCCTCTTTGTTATATACCTGCAAGTGGAAATGCTGGGTCATTGAGTGGGTGAATGTTTAACTTTAGTAGAAACTGCCAGTTTTCCAAAATGGTGTATCATTTTGCAGCTTTCACAGCAAAGTGGAAGACTTCTACTTGTCTTCACTTAGCACTAGTCAGGCTTACATTTTAGCCATCTGATAAGTGTCTAGTTGTATCACTGGATTTTAGTTTCACTTTTTGAGGGAATAGTATGCTGAACACCTTTTCAGATGCTTTTTTTTTTTTTTTTTTT
>NW_016107423.1:4544426-4575995 GCF_001604975.1 Cebus imitator | reverse complement strand
AGAGACGGGGTTTCACCATGTTGACCAGGATGGTCTTGATCTCTTGACCTCGTGATCCACCCGCCTCAGCCTCCCAAAGTGCTGGGATTACAGGCGTGAGCCACCGTGCCCGGCCTCAGATGCTTTTTAAAGATTTCTTCTGTGAAGTGCCTATTCATGCATTTTTCTCATTAAGAAAAATGGTTATTCCTTTTTCATAATCTTCCGAGAGTCATCTTAGTGGGATACGGGGAAGCAACAAGGCTGTGTGGGGTAACCTGCCACCTTTAAGTGGAAATCAGGTAACAAAGTTTCATTCACATCTTTTTTTTCCTGATTTCTGTTTTCCCTAGTGTGTGATTCAACTTATTGTTTATTGGTTGGTTGTAATCTGGATTTATATTATAATGAATTTTAGAATGAGACTTTTGTTTTAACCATAAGGCTGTATGATAGGAAACTATTATAAGAAACTGGAACAAGAAAATTATTTAATAGAAATATTCTGATTTATTCTCTTATGTTTTTAAATTAAGGTATTTTGGACCAAGAGTTTTCATGTGTTTATCCATTCATCAAATACATAAGTGCTTTCTTCATGACAGACCTAATAGTAGGCTTAGAGGATAACATAATAGTGAACAAAACCAAGATAAGCAAGACACTTGTCCTCTTAAAATATATTCAAGTAGGAAATAATGGATACTAAATAAGTAAACAATAGCTAAGCAAGATAATTAAATATAATGTTTCCAATTTTGCAGAAATGGAGCAAGAGCCACAAAATGGAGAACCTGCTGAAATTAAGATCATCCGAGAAGCATATAAGAAGGCCTTTTTATTTGTTAACAAAGGTCTGAATACAGATGAATTAGGTCAGAAGGAAGAAGCAAAGAACTACTATAAGCAAGGAATAGGACACCTGCTCAGAGGGATCAGCATTTCATCAACAGAGCCCGAGCATACAGGCCCTGGGTGGGAATCTGCTAGACAGATGCAGCAGAAAATGAAAGAAACACTACAGAATGTACGCACCAGACTGGAAATTCTAGAGAAGGGTCTTGCCACTTCTCTACAGAATGATCTTCAGGAGGTGCCCAAGCTATATCCAGAATTTCCACCTAAAGACATGGGTGAAAAATTACCAGAACCTCAGTCTTTTAGTTCAGCTCCCCAGCATGCTGAAGTAAATGGGAGCACTTCAAGTGCAGGGGCAGTTGCATCTCTCTCTTTACCATCGCAAAGTTGTCCAGCAGAAGCTCCTCCTGCTTATACTCCTCAGGCTGCTGAAGGTCACTACACTGTATCCTATGGAACAGATTCCGGGGAGTTTTCATCAGTCGGAGAAGAGTTTTATAGGAATCATTCTCAGCCGCCGCCTCTTGAGACCTTAGGGTTAGATGCAGATGAATTGATTTTGATACCAAATGGAGTGCAGATTTTTTTTGTAAATCCTGCAGGGGAGGTTAGTGCACCTTCGTATCCTGGGTACCTTCGAATTGTGAGGTTTTTAGATAATTCTCTTGATACAGTTCTAAACCGTCCTCCCGGATTTCTTCAGGTAAGCCAAAGAAAAATGGAAGCATAATTTGAAATATGTGTAGACTACCTCATTTTTATTTGTTAATGTTTATGTGTCCAGTATAAGTACAAAAAGATAACAATAAATGCTACTTTGTTTTTAAATATATTCCGTGAAATTTATCAGCCTTGAACATCTGTTTGTGTTTGATTTTCTTTTTTAAAAAAGGTATATTAATAGTTTTATTTTGGCGTTAAGTTTATGATAAAACTTGAGAAGAGTGGTCATCCTTAAATTTTTAATTCTTTATCTGAAGAAGAAACCTAGTAAGTTTAATTTCAAAAGGGATTTATGTGATACCTGTGGATGTGTAGCTGTAAATATTCACAAATATTGTGAAGACTTAGCTGAGGGTCTGAAACAGGCAAGACCCAGCCCATGGCCCAGAACAGTGGTTCTCTACCAGGGGTAATTTTGCCTCCCCAGAAAATATTTGATAGTGTCTGGAGGCATATTTGGTTGTCGTACTGGAGGTTGATTGCTACTGGCATAATGGAAAGAGGCCAGGGATGCTGCCACACGTTTACACAGGACAACCCTCATGAACAAAAAAAAATTATCCTGCCCCAAATCCCAACTATGCCAAGGTTGAGAGACCCTGGTTTAGAAGTAGAGACTGTGGTGCTACTTTCAACAGTCCAAGCAGATAAATTTACCAGAATGCACTTGGTCCAAGAGTAAAGAGTGATGCTACATAAAGGTTGGTGTCAGGGCAATGCTGTGGATTTAGTGAGGTATTCTGAAGATAGTGGTCCAGTGACAACCTGGTTTCAAAAGATTGGATGTAGGTATAGGAAGATGAGTTCTTGAAATGAGGACTCAGTGTACGTTGAGTATAACTAAGGAGTTTGCATTGAAGAAATATCACTATTTAAGCAAAGCACGTGCTTTTATCCACAGTCCAAGTAATGTGGTTTAGTAATAGCACAGGCTATCTATATTCATTTTCTCTTTCGGCATACTCTACTGTTGATTCTTGGGTAGTTTTTATGTGGCGTCAACTTGAAAGTTGTTTAAAGACAGAGGCTTACTAGCGACGTGTGAGGAAGATACTTTGAAGGCTTTATTGAAAGGAAATATTTGATACTGGTCAGGAAGTATATTTTGAATCCTGTAGATTATTTTAGGGAAGGAACCTTAAGGTTAAAAAGAGTAGACTTACTAATTAGCGTTTGTGGTGGGGAATGATAAAAGCTATAATAATTTCTAGTAATAGTGTTGCATTGCAATGATGAAATTAAAAAATCTTTGGGTCCTTAGCAACTGGAGATGGGGGTAGTGAATGGTGGAAATACTGTACTGGGGTCACATTCACTCATCCATTGAAATGACTTGTACTTCAATACACATTTGTCCTTAATGCTTTTAATTTTGTTTTTAATCTTTCTCATATCTATATTTTTTGTCCTAAATGAAAACTAAAATTTCACCCAAAATTTAATTTGAGTCTCTTTAACAGGCTATTCAGGTATTTGTAGTAGTGTGTCCTTAAAAGGAGTTACATACAGTTCACTGAATGTTTTCTTCCTAAAAAAAAAAATAATAAGACTAATAAGCCAACTGAATATTAGAAGTTAAGATACTTCCTATGCTAAAAATCACTATTGAAATCACTGTTGGTCTAAATAGGAAATTAAAGTAAGGTTTTTTTGGTTTTAGGTAGACAGAATTCTAGAACTTCCAAAAAATATTTTCTCTTGGTTTTAGTTTTAATACCAAATAGTTTTTAAACCTGTTAACTCTATAGTTAGTTTATGCAGAAATTGGACATGAGCTTGCCCTCTGAAAATGAAACTGAGAAAAATCAGGCTGTGGTGGATAAGCTCACTTATCTGTAATATCCTGTCCCAGGAAAGATCGACAAAGTATTATTTTTTTAAAGAAAATTTGGGGATATTCCAGTTCCATTAAGGTGACCAGGATATAGATAATCTGAGAGAAATCATGGAATAGTGAAGAAAAAGAACCTTTCCTAAGTTTTATTTTAGAATAACTTTTGCAGTTTTTTTTGTCAACTCCATGCTGCTATTATTACTTGCTGTATATTTTTACACTAAATTATCCCTCATCAGTTTCATCTTAATAATAACTGAAATTAAGGGAAATATGTATTTTTTTCTAGTACATATTAAAGTATATAACTACTGAAATGTTAAAAATTTGCGGATAAGACAGTATTTTAATGATAAGCACAGTTATGTTTTGGTTTCTCAAAGAAAGTATTGCATTAGAAATAAGGCAGCCAGGATGTGAGCTTAAATCCTTGTGTGTACTGGCAAGCTAACCTCCCCAGATGACGCTGCAGGAGAGCTTTTGTTATTTTGCTTTGATTTCACAATAGACAATCCATAAACATTAACTGAAGCTATTCTGTTATGTCAGGTTCACTTGGGTTTAGTACAAAAAATTATTCCACGTTGTGAGTGAGTGCTGAGTTTATACTTTCTTTGAGACACAGTCTTGCTCTGTTGCCCAACCTGGGGTGCAATGGCACAATCTTGGTTCACTGCAGCCTGCGTCTCCAGGTTCAGGTGATTCTCCTGCCTCAGCCTCCCAAGGAGCTGGAGCTAGGATTACAGGCATGTGCGACCACGCCCAGCTAATTTTTGTATTTTTAGTAGAGAAGGGTTTCACCATGCTGGCCAGGCTAGTCTTGAACTCCTGACCTCAAGTGATACACCCCCTCCCCCCATTGGCCTTCCAGAGTGTTAGGATTACAGGTATGAGCCACCTTGCCCGGCCTGTGAGTGCTGGGCTTCTAAATAAAATAATTGTTTGGCCTCTCTAGTCCAGATTGCATGTGTTAAAATCCAAGCTCCGCTTTTTAGTTGTTGATTCTAAGCAAGTTAATTGACCTCTCTGTGCCTCAATTTTTTTGTACATAAAATGACAGTAATAGTAACTGATTTCATAGGATTGTTATGAGCATTAAATCAGTAAATACTATTATTTCAGTAAATATTTCAAGTAAATAATACCTGAAAATAGTTTACCACAAAAGGAATATCTGATTAGAATATTGAAGGAAACCTTAATTTACTTTGATTATTATTTATTTAAAGCTAGAGTCATTATTGATTAACACTGGGCTATTTAAGGCCATCAGCTTTAAGATTTTATAATTAGTGGAGCTATGGCATATTTAGCGCAGTCCTTATTTCAGGAAGATTGGACTAGCAAATGATTAATTTTCCTGGGGATTTGTATATGTTGATGGTTCTATAAAGCCTTTTAAAATATGTTTCAAACTTTGAAGTGTTTATTTTCTAGTATATAACAATTTTATCAAAACATAAGTGAAAATCTAGTTTCATTCATTCGTATGTATATATTTTTTCTTCTAATGAATCCCTTTAGGTTTGTGACTGGTTATACCCTCTAGTTCCTGATAGATCTCCAGTTCTGAAATGTACCGCTGGAGCCTACATGTTTCCTGATACAATGCTACAAGCAGCAGGATGCTTTGTGGGGGTCGTCCTGTCCTCTGAGTTACCAGAAGATGATAGAGAGCTCTTTGAGGATCTGTTAAGGCAAATGTCTGACCTTCGGCTCCAGGTAACTTGTGTGATCATCTTTAGGGTGAAAAAATCTACTTTAACATAAGCACTTCTGCTTTTAGAGAAACTGTAATAACCTTTACTGTGATCAAGGTTAGGAGACTGAAAGTTTATCATTTGTTTGTGTATTCACAGCTATGTGCTTGGAATTTGCTGTAAATAGCGGTTAAGATTGTGAGCCCTAGAGTCAGATTGCCTGTATATGAATTAAAACTCTTCCTGTTAATAGCTATTTAGCTCAGCTGTTACTGATCTTCTCTACACTTTAATTTACTTATAAAATAGGGTTATAACAATGTCCACCTCACTGGGCTGTGGTGAAAATCAAAAATTCATACATTAAGTACATATATCAGTGTCAGCAAGTAGTAATGCTCTGTGAATGTTAGCTATTGTTTCCACTACTGTTTTTCTGCTCATCTGGAAAAGTGAACTAATGGGACTAAATGGTTATGGGAAGATAATTTTAGCTTTAGTAGATGGGTTATGTTAGATATTTTAAGGGGCATGGTTGGCATTCTGAGGAAGAAACAGGTTTTGGTTGAGATGATTATCTTTGTTCTTGTGGTAAATGAAGGCCAAATAAAAAGAAAATACGATTTAAAATATGGTCATCCTGAAACTTTCCTTATTTGACATGTTTCCTTTGTCCACATATGTACCTGTAGAAATAGAGTATCTCTGTTTAACAGGGAATTTGAATAGAGTATTGTGGAGAGACTTTATATATTCTTGTAGCAAAAGAGAAAAATATTTTTGATTATGAATATTGACAGTCATCTGGAGTTGAATGAGGTTGGCATTATGATAGTATAATCTTTTATTCTCTCCTTCAGTCAGCAGATATTTGGAATTCATTAATCAGGTACTATGTTAAGTGGTGGGATGGGCAAAGTATGAGAACAGAAGACCACAAAGGTGGGGGATATAAATATAAAATCAGCCCCTGTTCACCTGAGAATGACCTACTGGTCAACAAACCAGTATGTTAGCATAGCAGCAGTTATTTGAAAAAATACAAGATCCACATACAGAAGTGTGTAGCCTCATTGTACTTGTGGGGAGGAATTCACAAAGGCAGGAATATGGTCAAATAAAAGAGATCATCTTCACTTCAATGTTTACTAACTGAATGAAATGATGCTCTCAAGTATTCACAGACCTAATATATGGAACCATTTCTCCCTTCACCCGTGTATTAACTGGACCTGTGTTACTGGGCTTTAGGAAAGAAACTAAGCAGACTTTTAGATTGTACATTTATTTTCTCTGTTCAGTTTTATTTTTCGGTTGTATGTTATCTTTAGCTTGCTTTACTGTCCAGAACTTCACCTGTAAACATAAGCTAGTTACTAGCTATAATTTTGACTTGTTTTTACTCTTAAGCATTCATTCAGCAAAGTGTATATTATGTAGAAAATTTAAATGTCAACCTTCCAGCTGGGCGCAGTGGCTCATGCCTGTAATCCCAGCACTTTGGGAGGTTGAGGCGGGCGGATCACTTGAGATCAGGAGTTTCAGACCAGCCTAACCAACACGGAGAAACCCCGTCTCTACTAAAAATACAAAATTAGCTGGGCATGGTGGTGCATGCCTGTAATCCCAGCTACTCGGGAGGCTGAGGCAGGAGAATTGCTTGAACCCGGGAGGTGGAGCTTGCAGTGAGCCAAGATTGTGCCATTGTGCTCCAGCCTGGGTAACAAGAGCGAAACTCCATCTCAAAAAAAAAAAAAAAAAATTAACATTCCAATAATGTGTAATAAAGCGGACATGAGTTTTGTTAATTGCCTGTAAATTCATTTTGTCTTGTATATGTTACCTAAAATTTATTCATTGATTGAATTTAAGTGTAGCTGCATCTGATTTAAAGATAACTTGTACCAACAACTGCTGTAAGTTGTCTTTTCTACTTTATGTTTTGAAACTTACTTAGGCATATGCTATGAACCAAAGAACTCAGAGGTTTGGGGTTTGGTGATGAGACAAAACAAGAGTATAGAGAAAAAAGCAAAAGTAGTTGTTATTTATAGACTGCCAAACTCACATTCAAACAAGTATGCCATTTGAGCATGGTGTAATATAGCTGGCAGAAAGTCATCAAAGAAAAATTCTGATTTGAGCTAAGCTTAAACCTTTATTCTCTAGGCCAACTGGAACAGGGCAGAAGAAGAAAATGAATTCCAAATCCCTGGAAGAAGTAGACCCTCCTCTGACCAACTGAAAGAAGCCTCTGGCACTGATGTGAAACGGTTGGACCAGGGCAATAAGGATGTACGTCATAAAGGAAAACGTAGCAAAAAGGTAAGTAAGAGAGTAGTGTGTGTGTTGTCTTCTAATAGTACCTTTTTCCAGTTTCATATATTTATATAGTTGTATTCCCATATACTAAAAGCAAAGCAACTTGTGCATAGTCAACATAGTGATCACTGGCAAAAAGAATTAGAATCAGTTGTAATATTTCCCTTTTATAGTGTGTATTACTAAACTACTTTAAAAGATACTGTGTGTTTGGGGGATAGATTTTTTTTTTCCCAACTATTTGAGAGATTTTATTTTTTTTGAGACAAGGTCCTGCTTTGTCACCCAGGCTGGAGTGCAGTGCCGCAACTATGGCTCACTGCAGCCTTGACCTCCGGGGCTCAGATGATTCTCCCACCTCAGCCTCCACAAGTAGCCAGCACTACAGACATGAGCCATCAACTTGGCCAAAAGATTTTTATATTTGCATTAATGATTCACGTAACTTTCTTATTTTCTATTGTTCTCTGCCTTCCTATATTCACCAAGAGCTTGGAGCTAAATATGCTACTGTCTCTCTTTTTCTTACATTTTGACACTTTTATTCAGTTTCTTGTTTTTTTGTGGATGGGCAACAGGACAGAGATTTGATTTTTAATAATACATTGAGTGGTTTCTTCTTTCATTTCATAGGCTCTGAGTATGTGATATACTCTAACGGATATATTTGGATTATTGTTCAGGAAATATTGAGTGCTAGAATTTTAAGCATAGATAGTGGAAAAAGTTTAAATTTCTTGACTCAATGAACTTACTGTCTAATGGGAAGGACAGATCAGCAAATAGATCATTTCTATCCAATGTTGCCATTACATAGAAGATACAGCCTAGCCTAATAGATAAGTGTGGGTGGATGAGTCGTATGGGAAGCAGTGAGGAGCTCCCTCCTACAGGACATTATAGCTAAGATGAGTCTTGAAGGATAAAGAAGAGTTGGCTATATGAATAGCAAATTGAAAGGGATTCTAGGCAGAAGTGGTAATATAAGCAAGTGTATGAATAAAGCAATGTTGTCTTGAGTATCATATAACAGACAGTTTAGTATTCCCTGGAATTTATTGCTGTATTCCATATGGTAAATGCTCAGTAATTATCTTAGGAATTGATGAATATCATGTGAATATCCTACATTTATTTGCAAAGTATCACTGTGGTTTATGTTGAGTATCTTAGACCAGCTATATGAGGATATTGGGAGTCCAGAATGGTTCCAAGAAATATATTTTACTTAAACATTTTTTTTTAAAGTTAATCACAAGGGTACAAAAGAATATATGGTGAAAAGTAAGTTGCCCCCATTCCTTTTCACCAACCACCTAGCTCCCCTGTCCAGACACATAATTTTTTTTTTTTCCGAGTCTCGTTCTATCACCCAGGTTGGAGTGCAGTGGTGTGATCTCAGCTCACTGCAACCTCCGCCTCCCGGGTTTAAGCAATTCTTGTGTCTCAATCTCCCGAGGAGCTGGGATTACAAAGGTACCTGCCACCATGCCCGGCTAATTTTTGTATTTCTAGTAAAGATGGGGTTTCACCATATTGGCCAGGCTGGTCTTGAACACCTGACCTCAGGTGATGCCCCCACCTTGGCCTCCCAAAGTGCTGGGATTACAGGTATGAGCCAGCATGCGTGGTCTCAGACACATAATTATTAACTTCTATTGTCCTTCTAGGTATATTTTATGCACAGTTAAATATATGTATACACACACAAATAATATTTAACATAAATGGTGGCATGTAAAACATAATGTTTTGCTCTTTGGTTTTTTACTTAACATTATATTTGGAAATTCTTCCATATCATTTAGAACTTCATGTTTTAAAATATAGTTTCTTGTTTTAAAAAAATCAAATGATATTAAACAGTATGTGCAGTTAAAAGCTTTAGATTTTACTTATGGGTGACTTTTATCCCATGTAGAACTTCTTTTGTTTAATGTTGTTATTATATTTTATGTGACATTCTTTGTATTACTGGCCACTTTGACTTTCAACTTATTTTATGATATTAATACTATGAGGCCTGAGTTAGCCTGCTTCTTATTTTTTAGAATGAGTTCATTTAGCTTTGAGAGTTTGGGTGTTGGCCCAAGCTCTCTTAACAGCTGCTCAGTTAGCAAAGTACAGATATTTCTATGTTCCACCTAAATGGAATAGCAGATTATTCTGTGTTTATATATTCCGTCTTGTTTCAAATTAGACGTTTGTTTGACCTCTGCCAAAACCAGTTAGTGAATTCATCTTTGCTTACTGATTGAGTAATTTAACAAAAATCTTTTAATCTTAACTGAGTACCATGTACACACTAATCTCTAGGGATGATAACTGTTTGAAGGCAATCAGTCTAGTCCAGAAAAGAAAAACGTCAGTTTAAATGATTTGATAAATCCATATTGGACTTACATTGGAATTTAAATCTTACCACTCAAGATGTATATGGACCAGAACAGTTTTCAACTTCATGGCAATTCTAGTATTACGCTTTATAAGATCATACTGGTAACTAGGTTGGATGGAGATACTTTTCATTAATTATATCTAGTATTTGTTGGCTTCATATTTATTATATAATGCTTACAATTTTTCCCCCTCTTAGTGCTAACTCTTCACATTTTGAAACATTTTTACTATTTAGGCTAAAGATACTTCAAGTGAAGAAGTTAATCTGAGTCACATTGTACCATGTGAGCCAGTTGCAGAAGAAAAACCAAAAGAATTACCTGAATGGAGTGAGAAAGTTGCTCACAACATTTTGTCAGGTATTACTGTAATGTTAACTTTTCCCCTGTCTAGCATGAAGCCTTTGGAACCAAATATACTGTTTATTAGGGATTACTGAGAAAGATATTTTGGTTTTAAATAATCAATTTAGAAATAAATGTAGAAGGAACTAGTCTTTTAAAAATATCTGATATTGTCGTACAGGTATAAATTCTTCCTGGCCTATTCTGTTTTTCTGTTGGGAAAATGGATAGTGAAAAGCTTCAGGACTCTTCAAACTCTTAATAGTTCTGAATCTAAAATTGGTTACCTTCCTTTCCCCTTTGAAGCTCCCTCTTATCCTCCCCTGACCCCTATCCCTCAGCTGTGGTCAGTGTGTCCCTTCAAAATTTATATATTGAAATCCTAATCCCTGAGGCGATAGTTTTAGGAGGTGGGGCCTTTGGAAGGTGATTAGGTCATAAGGGAAGAGCCCTCACCAATGGGATTAGTCCCTTATAAAAGAGGTCCCAAAGAGCTGCCTTGTCCCTTTCACTATGTGAGGAGTCAGTAAGAAGGTGCCATTCTGTGAACCAGGAAGTGGGCCCCTCAGCAGATACCAAATCTACCAGCACCTTAGTCTTGTACTTCCCAGCCTCCAGAGTTGTTAGAAATAAACTTTTGTTGTTAATAAGCTACCAGTTCATGATGTTTTGTTACAGCAGCACAAATGGACTCAGATACCCACCCAAAAAATAAGAACATATTCATTCATCTTTGGAAGCAAAGCAGCACTGCCTAACTACACAGAAATGCAGACATGAGAACATCTGAGGGTTATAACCAAGCCCTTTGAGAAGTAGTCTCTAGTGTTTAATTGTGGTTATAAAGGGCTTCAGATCAATTATTCGGAAATCAGAATGATCATTAGTGACATATGTCTTTCTACTTTAATTGGTTAACATTTCATGTAGCTTTTTAGCTGTAGTGACTCTCTGATTTATACCTTTTATTTTGTTTTTAAAAAAACATTGCCAGTCACCATTCAGTAAGTCAAATTCATAACCCCATTAAATAGGTCTTGACTCATTTAAACGACTGTCAATTCAAGTTTTCATGTTCGCTAAAATCCATTTTAAAAGATCTATTATAAAGCAGAGGAAATCTTCAACATAAAAAACCAACAAGCTAAAATAATTAGCTACCAAGAACGAATAAAATATTTTTTCTAGTGCCAAAGAACTATACTTGAGACAAGACAAAAAGATAAAGCCAAATTTTCAAATGTAATTGCATTAGTTAAAATTGACCCTTGAAAGAGATTTACAAAGAAATAGCAATGAAAAACCTTTTCACTTTTACTACCCTACCCCCTAACTTTATAGGCTGCTAAGCATTATTATTTGGAGGCCATTATTCAGAAAACTTGCCTGTCACCCCCACACACTAAATTCAGAGGTCTTTTTCCCAAGTTTTTTGAGTTTATACTGCTATAAGTTTGTTCCATTTACTATTGCTATCTAACAAACTGCCCCAAACCCAAAGGCACAAAGCTATAATTTTTTTCTGCGGAATTCAGTGAGCCAGGTATTTGGAAAGGTCACAGCAGGAATGGCTTGTATCTCTTTCATGGTATCTAAGGGCTTCATCTGGGAAGACTCAAAGGTTAGCTAGTGACTTGACAGCTGAGAACTGGAATCATTGCTGATACCTCTAGCGTCTAGGCTGGGAGAGGTCAAAGCCTAGAACTGCCAAATAGAGAGTCTACACATGGCCTCTTGTGGCTGGACTTCCACCCAGCGTGGTGGGTTTAGGCTAGTCTGGCTTCTATATGGTGACTTGGGGCTTCAAATGTGAATCAACCAGTGAATATACAGAAGCTGCATTACCGTTGCTGACATATTCTTGGAAATTTCCAGCATCACTTGGTTAAAAGCAAGCAACAAGCTTGCCCAGATGCAAGAAATGTGACATAGACCCCACTTCCCACTGGGATCATATGGATCATATGTCAGGATCATATTGGAAAGATGAACATTCAGAAGAGGAGACACTGTTTGTGGTTATCTTTAGAAATTACCAGCTGCCACTAAATCTCAGGCCTCCTAGATACTATGGTTACCACACAGTGGTGCTAAGCAGTAGAGCCAGTTAATCCTTGGAAGAGATCTCTTTGGAGATTTTAGAAGAACTCTCAGCAGTGCCTAATTTTAAAACAAGCAAAAACTGTGTTCTGGTAACACTCCAAGGCCTTCTTTATTACTTAAGACCTCTCAGTTTCTTAATGCCAGTACCTCTTTTCCTTTTTATCCTGTACCTTCAGGGCTGGGGTTCTAGTAATATCCCTCATAGTTGGTGACTATAAACCATTTAACTGCCTATCAGTGTATGTCTCTTTATGAGCTTTTTAATATGTAGAATAACTAGTTCTTCAAATGCTTACGGTACAAGGAAAACAAAGGGAGGGGGCAGAAAATAATAAAGATTTACTCTAGGGAAAATGATCTGAATCAAGAGACTATTTTTACCTGACCCATTCAATCTGAGTTCAAAAGGAATAACTAGGGCTATAAATTGAGCTCATTCATCTTAGCCCATAGTTGGTGCCTGTCCACTGTCGAAGAATAAGTAAAGATCACTAAAAGCTACTCTGAGGTTTTCCTAATATAAAAAGTGAAAAAAGTAAAACAACCATGCTTCAAGTTTACCTGTATAGACTTGAGAAACCTAGACTTAACACTTTAAGAAGTCAGGGGCTATACAGTTATCAATGGAGTAGGGCCTAGTAAGCTAATTTGAGGAGTTAGAGGGTTGCCAACAGTAGACTGATGGAGCCTACCTTTGGAGCAACCTACCTTCAACCATTCTGAAACACTTTAGAGGTTGTGAGATAGCAAAAGATCATCAGGAGTGTTTGTCGCCTCTCAACCTCCTAATCTTTCCCAATTTAATTTACAGATGGACTCTGGAATGCTAGGCAAACAATTGACATGGAGTGAGACAGAATGATCACTTTCTGCCTACCTATTCCAACATATCTGAGGGCTGAGAGTGAACAGAAGGGAGGCAACTATGATGCCTCCCTAAAGTTTCTCCAAGATTATGCATTTCTTTTGCTACCCTTTTGTGCTTCTAGGCCCTGATAAAAACTTTTCCATTTTGGTTAATTCAGTCTGTTAAAGAATAGACAAAGAAGTCCTCCTATTCTTCAGTAGATTCTTTGTGAAACTCCATTGGGTGGCACAGTCTTCCAGCTGTCAGATCCACAAAGATCTTTATTCTAGCGTAAATTAAATAAAATGAACAAAACATCAAAAAGCAATCATATATTCAACTTATACTTTGATGGGTATAGGATGGTTAAGTGCTAAAACATAATTTCTAGGTTTTTAGAGGACCACATCAAACATAAGATACATGTCATGTGATTGGGAATTCAGTAGCCTTGTGGTAGCCAGTTTTCTGCTAGTTTTCCACTGCTGTTAGCCAGAGATAAAGAATATCAAAAGCTGAAAATAGGTCAATGTTCTAAACTCATATTTCTTATGGTAAAATTATTAAAACTTATCAGAAAAGTTGAGCTCTATGTAATTTTAGAGGTCAGTTAGCTTTTTACCAGGAGAGAAAGCTGAGATTTGGAACTTATGTGTTTTTTTGTTTTTGTTTTTGAGACAGAGTCTCACTCCATTACCCAGGCTAGAGTGCAGTGGCACCATCTCAGCTCACTGCAACCTCCGTCTCCCAGGTTCAAGTGATAGTCCTGCCTCAGCTTCCTGAGTAGCTGGGACTCCAGGCGTGTGCCACCATACCATGCCCAGCTAACTTTTGTATTTTTAGTAGTGACAGGATTTTGCCATGTTGTCCAGACTGGTCTCGAACTCCTGACCTCAGGTGATCTGCCCACCCTGGCCTCCCAAAGTGCTAAGATTACAGCTGTAAGTGACCATGCCCAGCCAGGGACGCCTGTTTTTAATAACAACCATAAATGATAGCTTTCTTTTGTTCAGTAAAAGTGGACAGTGTCCTAAAAGCTGTAGCAGTTAGGTTTGAGTTAGGTAATTTTAACATCTGCCAGTGTCTCATTTATTCAACAATCATTCATGGTCTGCCATACTACAGCATTAATTAAGTGCATAGGATGCAGACGTGAACAGAATCAATCTATATCTGCATTGTCCATGCCATTTAAAATATCTAAGTGGTTACCAATGAAATGTTATATTTCCTCATTTTCTGTTGCTGTGTTTACAGTTTTAACATACTTACGTATGCTGTATACTTCCATGGTGATATGTTGTTGATTATTTGCATGTAGAATTTCTCATTAGTGCTATGACTTTTTGTTGATCTCATTTCCATTTATTTTTCTTAGTCATCATTGTACTTCATCCCTTTTATTTCTTATAGTGTCATTATAGGATTGTAGTCTCCTTTGTTTCATTGTCATTTGTTTTACAGTTTCTCAGTTTCCAAGTTCAGCTGGTTTCTTACTTCTTAAAACTTTTCAACTTATAAGTTAATCTAAAAAGATAATTTTTTAAATGACTTCTTCAAGCCTTCTATTGTTTATGGCGCCTGTTTGTTTGGATTTGAATCCTTCACTTCCCCAGAAGTTGATTGTCAGGTAGGACAGTGTGGGTAGGCTTGGAGCTGGAGGTGGAGATGTTGACTAAAACAGGAAGAGAAACATAAAATTTCTAATTACTTATTATATGCCACTTTTCATTGTTAACATTTTAAAATAAACTGGTATGATTTTCACATGATAGCTGGATGCTTACTCATGGGCTGGAGTAATCAATCATATAAAACCATGCCACAGACCTTGAGAACATACTTAAGTATTTCGTATGTTCAACTTTGAAAGCTTATTGTTAAGGGTTAGCCAAAAAAGAAGTATTTTCAATTGGAAGTCTCTGCAAAGTAGGGTAATACTTCTTCCCATCTTAGGGGACACTGTTCTTGTATATTTTTTTCTTTTCTCATCCCTCTCCCGATCTTCCTTTCCCCACATTCCCACTGACTCAGGACCTTTTGTCCTCACTAGAGAAGGCCCTTCCATCCTTCTGTTCCTCTGGTAAGCACTTCTGTCATTGAAGCTGTGAGAAGCATAAGCAAACCAAAGGGCTAGGGCCCACTCTCATGAGAAATGGCTAAATTATCTGGGCCTCTCTCTTCTCTTTTAGATTTTCTCTGCTCATGCATTTGGGTGTTGCCATGTTTTTGTCATTTAGGTTTATGTAACAAGCTAAATGGTGCTGAGATCCAAGAGTTTGGGTTTAGGATTGAGAAAGGAACAGGACCCCCTGAGTAATGCTTTCAGTCTAAAGGAAGTAAGAGTTCTGCTTTGGTGTTTTGAGATACAGTTCTTTGATTTCCATTTTGTGATGTTTCTGTCTTTCTCCCTCAGGATTTCATGGGGAAAAGTGGTGCCTGGCCTAAGGCAAAAAGAACAAGAGTATCTGGGTTCTTTAGCCAAATCCTATTTTAATGGCACCGAAACTCAAAATTAATACCTAACAGTAATATACTGTGGTAAATAACATACAGAGATACCTACAAGTTGTCATGGCAGCATAGAGTAGTGCAGAACTCTGTCACTGAGTGACATGTGACCTAAGTATTCAAATATTAGTTAGAAAAGGTATATATTCTAGGAAGCAAACTGTAGGTATAAAGTTAGCTTGAAAGTTTATGACGTGGCACACTTAGCATCTGATTATCAAACTCCTTTTATTTTTTTCTGGTTGATGTTATTAAAGTGTTTAAAGTATAATTAGACCTAATATTATAAAATTTTTTAATTTTCTTTTAAAAAGGTGCTTCCTGGGTGAGTTGGGGTTTAGTCAAAGGTGCTGAGTTTACTGGCAAAGCAATCCAGAAAGGTGCTTCTAAACTCCGAGAACGGATTCAACCAGAAGAAAAACCTGTGGAAGTTAGTCCAGCTGTCACCAAGGGACTTTATATAGCAAAGCAAGCTACAGGAGGAGCAGCAAAAGTCAGTCAGTTCCTGGGTAAAGTAATTCTAGATAACTTTACTTCTTTAAAGTTAAATTTAAAATAATGTCTTCATCCAGGTTTAATCTGCATGTTCATTTAGATGGTTTAATCTCAAGAATAAAGAATTAGGACAAAGCAATTTCTCTTTGTTATTCATAGTGGGACCTGCAGACCAGCAACATCACATGGGCCTATCTGGAAGCCTTAGAAATGCAGAATTTTAGGCACATACACACCTACTGATTCAGAATCTGCATTTTCACAAGATCCGTAGGTGATTCTTATTTGCATATAAAAGTTTGAGAACTGGTTAAAGGGTTGTTTTGATGTGTTGGAGTGGAGAATGTGTGTATCTTTGAAAAAGAGTTCTGAATGTACAGTCATGTATTTAATGAGGGGAATAAGTTCTAAGAAATGTGTCATTAGGTGATTTCATCATTGTGTGAACATCATGGTGGATACTCACACAAACCTAAACGTTACAGCCTACCCCACACCTAGGCTGTATGATATAGCCTGTTGCTCCTAAGCTACAAACCTATACAGCATGTGACTGTACTGAATACTATAAGAAATTGTAACACAAAGGTAAGTGTTTGTCTACTTGAACACATGTAAACATGGAAAAGGTACGGTAGGACAGTAGGAATGCAGTATAAAAGATAAAAAATGGCTTAAAACCTGAGAGAGCACCTACCAGGAATGTCACTTGCAAGACTGGAAGTTGCTCTGAGTGAGTCAGTGAGTGAGTGCTGAGTCAATGTGAAGGCCTAGGACATTACTATACATTGTTGTAGACTTTCTAACACTGTACATTTGGGCGACACTAAATTTATTTTAAAAACAAAGTAATTGCACTATGATGTTAAGGTGGCTGTGCTGTTACTAGGCAATGGGACTTTATCAGCTCCATTATAATTTTATGGGACCACGAAATGTCTGAAATGACCAAAAGGTCATTACGCAGCACAGCTGATGTGAACCCTTGAATCCTTCTAAGGGATATGACATATTCTTTCAAGGAGAACAGTTTATTGCCTAGCAGTTGAGGGTCAAGAGGGAGGGATCTGTTGTTTGAGAAAAGCTGACTTAGTCATTCTGGTGCCAGCTTTCCCAAGCAATATGCTTCTAACCCCTTGCTCTTAGAGAATCACAGCACTGAAATTTGGTGTTTTGAGATGGGTAGATAGGACCTTAATGGATTACCATTAAATTTAGTAAAATTATCTTTTTTGATATTTAGTATTTTTTGAATCAGATTTTGGATTGTTTACTTTTATAGAATTAAACACTTTACTGTTATTTCACTGAGTTCATGGAGATATTTATTGATAGAAAAATATGAATACACTAGGCTGGGTACGGTGGCTCATGCTTGTAATCCCAGCACTTTGGGAGGCCGAGGTGGGTGGATCACGAGGTCAGAAGATCAAGACCATCCTGGCTAACATAGGAAACCCCCATCTCTACTGAAAATACAAAAAATTAGCCGGGTGTAGTGGCACGCACCTGTAGTACCAGATACCCAGAAGCCTGAGGCAGGAGAATGACTTGAACCCGGGAGGTGGAGGTTGAAGGGAGCCAAGATTGCGCCACTGCACTCCAGCCTGGGTGAGAGAGTGAGACTCTGTCTCAAAAAAAAAAAAAAAAAGAAAAGAAAAAGTAAATACATTAAGCTGGAAAAAACTAAAAGTACTGATCAGTCTTGCATTGTAACAGTCAAAGAAAAGGCAGCTGGTGTTCTAAAACAGAAGTACAAGAACATGTATATCCAAGAGGCAAGGTTATAAACATCAGTAGGCTCTGCAAACACAGCTTTAAAACAAACAAAAGCCTTTGTTTAAAAAATAGCCAGTCTATGCTGCATGCCTATAGTCCCAGCTACTCAGGAGGCAGAGGCAGGAGGATCACTTGAGCCCAGGAGTCCAAGTCAAGGCCAGCCTGGGCAACACAGTGAGACCTTGGCTCTAAGCTTCATATCCTTAAGTAGCAATTGTAACATTATATGGTAAAACAATTTTAGATGCTCATTTAAGAATGTTGCAAGATGAGTGGTAAAAATCAAGGGAATAATATATTTTTCCTAAGTTTTCTTTTTTTACGGTCCTATTAGTAGATGGAGTTTGCACTGTAGCAAATTGCGTTGGAAAAGAACTAGCTCCACATGTCAAGAAGCATGGAAGCAAACTTGTTCCAGAATCTCTTAAAAAAGACAAAGATGGGAAATCTCCTCTGGATGGTGCTATGGTTGTAGCAGCAAGTAGTGTTCAAGGTAACAAAGGGGCCCAGCATTTTAACTAGGAATGTCTGTTTGCTTTGGACTAGATTTACTTACTTTTAAATATTATTTTTACAGGATTTTCAACTGTCTGGCAAGGATTGGAATGTGCAGCTAAATGCATTGTTAACAATGTTTCAGCAGAAACTGTACAAACTGTCAGATACAAGTAAGTTGAATTTTATCATTTTAATGACTAAATCTCTTGTAGCATTTGTAAAAATTTATGACAGTGAAGATATTTCTATTAAGTATTTAATAAAATAATTTTTTTCACTCTGCTTTTCTTAAATAGGGAGAATAATATTTCTAGTATAATAATAGAATTCTTACCACTTTGCTTTATATTACTAATTGTTACAAGCATTTGTTCATCATTACAGTAAAGAATAGGTTTAATTTTTTTAAAAGCTTGGAATTTCTATATACCTTATTAACTAGCTACATGTTTTTGCTGGGTAATATCTGCCTGAAAAAACTTGAATTATAATTAAACTGTTACACCCCTTGTTAATATTAGCGTACTCTGTATACAGACTGTTAAATTATGTCACATCTTACTTGACTTTGATTACCACTGTACATTTGTATTGGAATGGGTAGATGGTATATCTTCAATTTCATATATCAAGAAATGGACAAACAAAAATGAATGATTTGTACATGCTCACCTGATTAGTTTATCAGTGCTTTCTCATTTGGCCTCAAGGTCTGTCCCTGGAGAGCGGCTGTAAATTCTAGTTCTGCTGTGTTGTGGGTCAAGAGGAAAAGCTCATCATGTTTGCACTGTGCCTTTCACAGGATACTTCTTTATCCTGGCACACCCATGACCAGGTGTCCCTCTCTCAGGGAACTTATTTATGGCAGACGCCCTTGTGGCTCTTGTCTGACCTGTGTTCAGTTTGTTCCTACTAAGATAGCCACGCTCTAGGAGACCCGGACTAAGAGGAGAGCAAGGTTTGGGTGTGTTGCTCAGGTGAGACACAGAGAAGGCGGCACAACCACACACATTAAATAACAGAAGCATTTTATTACAGATCTTTGAGAGAAGAGGGGTGCCCACGAAGGCCAACAGGAAGTCTGGAGACAGCAGAGTGCTCAACCAGTGTCTGGGTGGGGGTTGAACAGGGAGCACGAGCAAGGGAGAGGCGATTTGTATGACTGCCTTCATGAAGGTCCATGGGTGTTCTTTCTTTGGCTTTCCAGTGGGGCTTGGATTGTTTATCTTAAAGCAAACAAGTGTGAACAGGGGAACTCATTTACATGACTCTAGTTTTATGTGACTCTAGTGTTGGACCGTTGGGTTTTCTTGTGGTCAGAAGCTGTGGGGTATCCTGAGTTTTGAGTCAGTGAGATGAGAAACAAGTGGACTGTATTGCAGACAAGCACATGGGGAGGGGGAAGTTTTAACTAGGCCAAAGGTGATGGGATGCAGCTAGGTTTCAAGCAACTTATGTCAGGCCTAAAAATGAATGCTGAAGCAGCAACTATATAACAAATTTAGGACAAGTGTTATTAAAGGTGAGATTTAAAGCAGGGTCTTCTGCTTTTAGGTCCTTAGCCTTTCTACCTGATTCTACTTTCTTTACACAATACTAGAAGAATCAAGGTCTAAAAACTAAATCTAGTATGAAGGACCTGAGTTGCTTTATTAGCCTTGAATTAGTTTGGATCTTACTGTTTATTTAGAAAGAAAAAATAAGAGTAATATTAATAGTATTCACAACTCTTGGTTATTGTGTTAATTATACACTTACTGAAAGCATTTAGTTGAGTTCTTATTTTTGTATCAGTCACTGTGTTCATTGCTTTTCATATGTATTATTTATTTTCAACACTGTTATCGTCCCCATTTTACAGATGAGGAAACCAAAATGTAGAGTTAAATACCTTGTTAAAGATGACTCTCCTAGCCAGGCACAGTGGCTCATGCCTCTAATCCCAGCACTTTGGGAGGCTGAGGTAGGCGGATCACCTGAGGTTGGGAGTTCAAGACCAGACTGAGGAACATGGAGAAACCCTGTCTCTACTGAAAATACAAAATTAGCTGGGTGTGGTGGCACATACCTGTAATCCCAGCTACTTGGGAGGATGAGACAGGAGAATCACTTGAGCCCAGGAGATGGAGGTTGCAGTGAGCCAAGATTGTGCCATTGCACTCCAAACTGGGCAAAAAGAGCAAAACTCCATCTCAAAAGGAAAAAAAAGACTCTCCTAGTGAGTAGTAAAGCTGAGATATAAACCAAGTGTTTCTGTCATCAGAACCTATGCTCTACAGTGCTAATTTAATTTCCATCCTTAATTGGTTTGATCTTCTCTGTCTGGGGCAGGTGTACATTTGTTTGGTTGTTTGGAGATAAGAAATAGGGATTACTGGGCCAGGAGCGGTGGCTCACGCCTGTGATCCCAGCACTTTGGGAGGCCGAGGCGGGCGGATCACAAGGTCAAGATATCGAGACCATTCTCACCATGATGAAACCCCATCTCTACTAAAAATATAAAAATTAGCCGGGTGTGGTGGCACGCGCCTGTAGTCCCAGCTACTCGGGAGGCTGAGGGGGAAGAATCGCTTGAGCCCAGGCGGCGGAGGTTGCAGTGAGCCGAGATTGCGCCACTGAACTCCAGCCTGGCGACAGAGCAAGACTCCGTCTCAAAAAAAAAAAAAGAAATAGGGATAACTTTATTTTTAAATTTTTTTATAATTTCAACTATTATAGATTAAAGGGTACATGTGCAGGCTTGTTACATAGGTATATTGTGTGAGGTTTGGGGTACAAATGATCCGATCACTCAGGTAGTAAGCGTAGTACCCAGTAGATGGTCTTTTAGCTCACAGTTCCCCTCTCACCCCGCCTAGTAGTACAGTGTCTATTGTTGTCATCTTTATGTCCATGAGTACCCGGTATTTAGCTCCCACTTATAAGTGAGAACATGTAGTTTTCTGTTTCTGCATTGATTTGCTTAGAATAATGGCCTCCAACTACATCTATGTTGCTGCAAAGGACATGATTTCATTCTTTTTTAGGGCTGTGTAGTATTCCATGGTGTATATGTACCATGTTTTCTTTATGCAGTCCACCGTTGATGGGCATCTAGGTTGATTCCGTATCTTTGCTGTTGTGAATAGCGTTGCATTGAACATGCAAGTGTATGTGTCTTTTTGGTAGAACAATTTGTTTGCTTTTGGGTATATATCCAGTAATGGGCTTGGTAGTAATGGATCAAATGGTAGTTCCGTCTTAAGTTTTTTGAGAAATTTCCTAACAGTGGCTGAACTAGTTTACATTCTGGGGCATACATACCTTTGAATCAAAGCAACATGGCATATCATCTTGGAGTGTCAGTTTTACCAGAAGAGTTTAAAAATAAAACATACAATAGATCTAAAATTCTTCTGATAGAAATATAAAACTCTGGCCTTCCAACTCACTTCTTATCTCTTGTGGCACTGAACTCTGACTAATATTTATTCATTGTTTTATGCCCCTGAGGTTACTTTGGATCAGTCATAATTAGAAAAATAGCAAGAACAGGAGAAAGTCAGAAATGCCTTTTAGGCCAAAAGATTACCATATTAGAAGATAGGAAGTGCTTTATTGGGTTTGTCCATGTCCTACTCTAATGGAAAAAAAATATGTAACTACAATTAATAAAAGTTTGAGATTCACATAACTAGGAAATACTGAATTTTAATGTAGATTTTGAATTTCTGGTCCTTAATGAGGAGAACTTAATGTGATGAATAGCGTATTTTTAACAGTGATTCTCAGCTCATTTATTTCTATTGTATTATTGCTATTCTTTTTATCCTTCCAAAGATTCATGGAATTTTTTTTTTTTTAAAAAGCAGGTAAGTGATAATTTAGTTAAGTAGTGTTGTATTTCTAACTATGAGGACGATTCATTCTTTGCAGTAATTTAGTTTCTGCTATTAGAAATTTAGGAAGATGGGAGAGGTAGTAGAGAATAAAAGGTTTTATTTAAGTAATACTATTTCTCACCTGTGGAGCTAATCAGGCCCAAAGTAGAAAATGTCTTTTAAGAGAAGAAACTAAAAGTGTTGAACCAGTAATAACTTATTGATAGAACTGAAGAAATGGAAGAGCTTGTTGTACCTTTGTTTAATTTTGTTCTTATTTATTTACATACACTTAGGTTTATTTATACTGTTCTGTATTTAAATTTACTATCAAAAATTTGATATACTGACCATTTGTGGAGCACTCTAATCCAACTGATGGTAGTATAATAAGGAAAATTTGTGTTTTCATTGCCTATGCTCTCCAAAGTAGTTATTTTAAATGTGCCTTAATTTTATGCCTGGAAGAAAACCAAATGTATTCTATAAACTTCCTTATCTGATTTCAGGTGGATAAGCCAGTACAGAGGATTAAATAACCATTGTTCTTAAAATTTTTAGGTAAATGCATAGAAACTATTAAGATTCAGTTTATTTTTGTCAGTTACATTAATACTTTCATTTGATATTTGGGGATGTGAAGACATACAGGAATAATGAAAAACAATAAGTAAACACTGAATTGCAGTATAGTACCTATTCAATAATTCATCTCTCTCTACATAGCTTCTAAGTTTCACCTTTAAGCTCCTTTTATTCCACTTTAAGCGTTTAAAGAAGAATAATATAGCTTCGATAAGTTAGATCTATTTTTATTTTCCCCTTGCAATATTTTATCTTTGAATATATATTTGTGGAATGTAAGCTTAATAATATACTTTTTTCTTGTAGAAAATTGACTGTTTTATGTTTTTTGTTACTGTGCTATAATTAGGTGTAGCAAGTTTATTAGTTCGTTTAGTGAAATTTAATTAAAATTCCCCTTAAATTTGCCCTGGATGAAGGAGTAACTTCAATGGCAGGTGTCATATTACCCAAAACCAGTTCTGTATAACTGAACACATTGGAGAAATTTCAGAAAAATGTGGTTCAATTGTAGTTTTGAATCTCATTGACTTATTTAGGGCTACTTTATATTCATTTTTTATTATTTTTCAATTGGTAGTGTTCGTGTATAAAATCCAAGTTAATGAGCTCTAATTAAAGTTAATTTGTTTAAAAATAAAAGATCAAAAATAAATTTAATTTCCTGCCAGATATATGCTTTCTAGGAGTTTATAGCAGTATAGTTTGAATCTGAAGAAAAAGACTAAACAGTTACTTAGTAAGAGAAGAATAGATGCTTATTAGGAAAACTAGTTCTGAGTCATATTGGAAAGCAGGAGTGATACTTGAGGATATATTAAAAAATACAGCTGATGAAAAGCCATTTTATAGGATATTTAAAAATATATGTTTAGTATTTTAGACTTTTCAAAGTGCTTTCACACATATACATTATTTTTTGAGAGAAAGAAGAGAAACTTGATGAGATGCAAAGAGGTAGAAACTTGACCAAGGTCATATGGCCAGTTAGCATTAGAATCTAGTTTTCTGAATATTCTGTTTTTTCTTTTTTTCCCCCAAATTAATAGGAATTGCTACTGAAATTGGAGATAGCCTAGAAAAACAGGCAAAATTAACAGGGTGCCAAAATGAATTCACTTTTAGTGCATTATTAAAAACGGTGTAGCATTTAGAATTGTGTTACCTATAGAAGTATGAGTGCAGTTAGAGGTTATCAAATTGTTATCAGTGGAATAGGGAACATTTCAGAGTCTCAGAAATGGAAGTTTGTAAATATGGAGGATTTTCTGTACCTGAAAACATGACTGTGGTGAAATTCTTGAGTTGTGATGTCACTTCATTGTAGCTCACATGGTCCTGGAAAAGTAAGCCCTCAGGAAAACAGGCCCAACCAAGAGTTATGATCACTGTTTTTCAGTGCTGAAACTGCTGATACCTCTTTCTTTTTGTGTAGACATAGCCATTACCACCTGACAGTAGTATTTGTGACTAAGCCTTCGTTGATAATGAGAAGGCCCCATCAGCAGTGGTGCATCTTCTGCACCATCAGCAAATCCTGTGAAATGCTGAGGGGTTACAAAACAGGGACTGGCTGAAAGCAGTTTAAGGGAGCTTTCCTGTTGACTGGTGAGAAGCCTGCCGGTTAACAATAGTACAGACTTGGAAGGTTTGACAGACTAGGCTCTGCCATGCGCTAGCTTTAATATAATTATTAACATTAGGCAAAGGACAGAATAGAATCATCATTCAAGGGCACTGTTAAGATTACTTCACACCGGGGTTGAAAAAGCCAAGCACAAACAAGCCAGTGGGATCACAAACTACAGTTCTAGGCCAGGCTATTTAGTAATAGAGGACTTGTTAATTCAAAAGACAGATCTAGTGTTATATACAAAGTCCAGATAGGGGTCATAAAGCATTTAGGAAGCATCACTGTGTCCTGGAGAAAATGTAAACTTTTGCCTTTTTGTTGTTGTTTGTTGTTTAAACAGTCCTTTATTTGAGGAAACCTATGGGTAAGAAAAGCTTTAAAAGCCTGTTACCAAAAGGGTAAAGAATAAGAGTAGGCAGATATGTTTTGGTATGCTTGTATAAGACCTCAAATTGCATTTTATCATCGAAACAGTATTAAATGCAGATATTTGTTATCAATAACTACTTTTGTATATGCTTTATAATTTCCCAAGCACTTGCTATGCATTTGATGCTCAAAAGACTGAGGAAGATAGGGCAGGAATTACTGATTTCATTCATTCAGTGAATATTCATTGAATATCAGGCACTATTCTGAATGTTTAGGATACATTAAAGAACAAAGCTAAGATTCTCCAAAAGGGTTTATATTCTAGTGAGACAAGCAAAACATGAACAGTGATAATAAGTTCTGTAGTATGTAGAAAGTGGTAAGTTATGGGAGAAGAAAGAGCAGTTTAAAGGGGAATTGATTGGCAAGAGATGGAGGTGGGCATGTGGGAGAAGTCAAACAGGTTAGATAATAGATTGTAGTTCAGCCAACTTGAAGAAAGTGGGGCAGAGAGCTATGGGAAATCCAAGCAAAGAGCAGCCAGTACAAAGGTCCTAAGACCTTTGAATGCTTGGTAGGCTCACAGCAAGGAGGCCAGTGAGTGTGCAGTAGGGTGGGATTGGAAGAGAATGCCATAGAATATCTGTTTAAAGACAAACTCAAATTCCTATAATCTAAAAGATATAGCCAAAAGTTTGGTTAAGGTAGAACTTGAAACTACTTATATGACTCTAGATTAGTTGCTTCTGTGAATATTTTTCCTCATATTTTCAGAAAGGGAGGATTAAAAAAAGAAATAATGACTGATTAATGACCTATATTATAATTTACACTTTATTTTTATTTGACAGTCTTTATTACATCAGTCTCAGCTAGTCTGAGTTTATTTTCACACACTGTTTTTACTAAAGGAGAAAATACAGCTTTCTCACAGTGTGATTTCATTCTCTGCTATGTATTTTAAGTTATTAATTAAATTGAAACCTAAGCTTTGAGTATGCTTTCCGAGATAACACAGTAATCATTTGACTTATTTAATACTAATTCAGAAGACCGTCTTTTATATTTATCATTTCATTCTACATCCTCTAATCTTTTTTTTAAAGATATGGCTATAATGCCGGAGAAGCTACCCACAATGCAGTGGATTCTGCTGTCAATGTTGGTGTGACTGCCTACAATATTAACAACATTGGTATCAAAGCAATGGTGAAGAAAACTGCAACACAAACAGGACACACTCTCCTTGAGGACTATCAGATAGTGGATCATTCTCAGAGGGAAAATCAAGAAGGAGCAGCAAATGTCAGTGTGAGAGGAGAGAAGGATGAGCAGACGAAGGAAGTAAAGGAGACGAAGAAAGATAAATGATGGAGCACTGGGGATCACCTATACCAAAGCCTTATGAAATGGATGAAATTTTGTTAAATAGACAAATGTGGAATTCCTCACAGATTAACCAGTATTTTTTAAATGTATTCATTCCTACAAATTACCTTTCATAAACTTTATGGCATGTCTTCTATTTAAAAGGAAAAGAATAAGTATTCTTGCATCTAATCTTAGAAATATGAAGTTATATTCTCAAGTTTATTTTTTTCCAAATGTAGCTGAAATATTTTTGCAGGTAAAATAAAGCTAATAATATGTGTGCTATTTATACCTTATTAAACCTAATGTTGAGCTATTTTTATATCTGCTATCTTTCAGAAAGCGAAATTAGTAAACTATAGATTTGCTTAAAACTGGCATTTAGTAACCTTAATTCTTTTTATAGAAGGAATGACTTAAAGTATCGTCTCCTCTTTTTGCACTAATTGTGGATTTTTTTAGATGCTTCTCAAAATTTTCAGTGCATAAGCTAAACAAAAACTAATCCTAAACTAAGAATTCTCAAAAAGACTTGTTCAAAACAGGGAAAAGACTCATGAAAAGTAAAATGGACTACATTTGTAACTTACCTGTTTGTTAGGAAATGGTCTTTTTTATTTAAAATGAATACAAATAGATTATTAAGTCTTTTGTATTGAGACTGGTATTATTCTCTTATGAGCCTAGGAAGTTTGGGAGCATTGTTGCATTGTATTAAAATTCAACATGATTATTAAAAGCCTAATTGGATAAAAAAGTACTTTATGAAATTATTTTACCATATCTGCTTCTGTTTTTCCAAAAGGTTAAAACTTGTAAAAAAAAAAATAATAATAATAATATATATATATAAACATAATTGAGTTTACTAATGGTAAATATTTTTATTCTGGGATTCTGTCACTGGAATTTATATTAAAAGACAAGTTTCTGAAAAGGAAAGGTTCTATTCATAATCAAGGTAAAGAATATGAAAACCTTAGGCGTAATCCATGGTGGATAGGCATTATGGTTTCCACTTTGGCAGAAGGCAGACTATTCACAGACCTGTTTACTTACATAGGCCAACAAACTGTGTAAGTAAATACCTAATGGAATTTTATTTTTGTTTATTGAATTTAAGAGATACTAGTTTTCATAGCTGTAGTCCATTCTAATAATTTCATCTTCTAGTGGCTACTTAATTAGACTTTATTTGAAGCTGTCTGAAGGATGTACTTTGTGAATAAAAAACTCTGAATTGCCTGACCTCATTATCACATGGGCTTATATTTCGGGAACACATAGAACTGATGGAGGCTTTTTCTAAGGCCAAGGAAAATGTACTAGTTGTTAAAATGGAAATAAAAGTGAATTGGTAAATAGCTTACATACAATCTATGCTTTGTTCAAATTTAAGAAATGGAACTTCACATATTCTCATTTGTGGGAGCTAAAAATTACAGTTGAACTCATGGAGATAGGGAGTAGAATGATGGTTACCAGAGGCCAGGAGACATTGAAGGGATGGGAGGGAAGTAGAATTGATTAATGGGTACAAAAATATAGTTAGAATGAATTAATTCTAATATTTGGTAACCCAACAAGGTGACTACAGTCAACAGTAACTTTTTATACATTTAAAAATAAAAGAGTGTAATTGGAACATTTGTAACACAAATGATGAATGCTTGAAGCAAGAGATATACCCTTATGTGATGAATATAAATTGCATACCTGTATCAAAATATGTGTCCTATAAATATATACACCTACCATGTACCCATAAAAATTAGGCCAGGCACTGTGGCTTAAGTCCGTAATCACAGCACTTTGGGTGGCTGAGGCAGGCGGATCACCTGAGGACAGGAGTTCAAGACTAGCCTGACCAACGTGGAGAAACTCCATCTCTACTGAAAATACAAAATTAGCGGGGCATGGTGGTGCATGCCTATAATCCCAGCTACTCGGGAGACTGAGGCAGGAGAACTTCTTGAACCTGGGAGGCGGAGGTTGCAGTGAGCCGAGATGGCACCATTGCACTCCAGCCTGGGCACTCCATCTCAAAAAAAAAAAAAAAAAAGAAAAATTTTTTTAAAATTAAAAAAAAAAAATGGAATGGCAAGTAACGGGATGTATACTTGAAAAAGTTACCTTTGACCTTTGACCAGAGGTCAGCAAGTATTTTCCATGGGCTAAATCCAGATGGCCACCTGTTTTCATAAATAAAGTTGTATGGAGCACAGCCATACCCATTTGTTTACATATTGGCTATGGCTGCTGTCTCGTTCAACATGAGAGTTGAGTAGTTGCATTAGAGACTATATGTGGCCCACAAGGCTAACATTCACTCTCTGGCCCTTTGCAGAAAAAGTAGGCTGCCTTAGAGTATAGAAAATGGACTTTTCCCACCATTCCACTGAATCATTAGGAGATAGGTGTCTTCTAAAGATTTTTTTGTGTAATAATACATAGATAAAATTGTACATAATATGTAAGGTATGATGAATAACGGAATTAACACTTATAAACTCATCACCTAACTAAAGACATGGAAAGCTGGCAATTACATTTATGTATATGTTCTTCCTAACTTCTTTCCCACATCATTATTTTTTATTGTTCCTTGCTCTTTTTTTTTTTTCTTTGGGACGGAGTTTCGCTCTTGTTACCCAGGCTGGAGTGCAATGGCGTGATCTCGGCTCACCGCAACCTCCGCCTCCTGGGTTCAGGCAATTCTCCTGCCTCAGCCTCCTGAGTAGCTGGGATTACAGGCACGCGCCACCATGCCCAGCTAATTTTTTGTATTTTTAGTAGAGACGGGGTTTCACCGTGTTGAACAGGATGGTCTCGATCTCCTGACCTCGTGATCCACCCGCCTCAGCCTCCCAAAGTGCTGGGATTACAGGCCTGAGCCACCGCGCCCAGCCTGCTCTTTTTTAATGACACGTATATTCTCCAAACATACTGTTTCATTTTAAAAGATTTCTTCATATATTAATGTGAAGTCTTATTCAACTTGCTTTTTTGAGTTTATGTTTAAAATTCATTCTTGTGCTTATATGCATGGATGGTTTAGTTGCTGTATAATATTCTGTGTGAGTATACCACAATTTATTCATTTCCCTATCAGTTGACATTTGTTTTTAGTTTTTGTTGGTAGAAACAGTACACTCAAAACATTTTTGAATGTCCCCTGGTACACATATGCAAGAGATTTTATACATAAGAGTGGAGTTGTTAGCTCATCAAGGGTTGGCCAGTTTTAACTTTGCAAAATAATGCTAGGTATTTTCCAAAATGATGGTATTCTCTTAGTAGTATTTCCCTTGGCAATGTTTTTATTGTTAATGTAGCATATATAAAAAAGTATCTCATAGTTTTAATGTGTTTTCCTGATCTCCTTTCCTGACCTTAGTAATTTTTCATGTTCATTTGCCATTCATTTCCCTCTACTGTAAAATTTGCCTGTTTGTCACTGCGGACAGTTTTGCTTTTCACATTTAGGTGTTTACTGAGAATTATGTGTGTGTGTGTGCAAGATGTAAGGTATCTAATTCTGTCTCCCCCCACCCCCACAGTGGATAATCAATTATCTTCCATTTATTGAATGGTAATCTTTTCTTCAGTAATCTCCCACAGGTCTTTATATATCAAGTGTGAGTGTTTCTGGGCTCAGAGATGTTTCTGGGCTCCGTCTGTCATTTCCTTTGTTCTGGTGCCACACTGTCATCATTATAAATAGTAAGTCCTACTGATTGTTAGGGCAAGAGGCTCAATTCCCTCGACCAAAGTCTTTAAGAGTATTTTGGCTGATTAAACAAGTACCATAAGGAGTTTAAAATCTTCCCACAAAGAAACATCACCCCAGATGGACTTACAGGTGAGTTCTAACATACCTTAAGAAAACAATGTTACATTGGGTACAGTGGCACACATCTGTAATCCCAACATTTTGGGAGGCTGAGGTTGGGTAGATTCTCTTGAGTCCAGGAGTTTGAGACCAGCCTGGGCAACATAATGAGACCAAAGATATTGTTGGACATTGTGAATTTTACCTTACTGGGTACTGGATGTTTTGTGTTTCTGTAAGTATTCTTGAGCTTTTGTCTTGAGATGGGATTAAGTTACTTAGAACCAGTTGGATACTTTTGGATCTTTCTTTTAAACTTGTTAGGGCTAGATTTTTTTCTACTCCTAAAGCAAAATCATGTGTGCCTCATGCCCTGTGAATTCAGAGGTTTTCCATTCTGGTGGGTGGCAGCAGGTATTTATTCGCACCTTTGTAAACTGTCTTCTAATCCTTTGTGGTGGTTCTTTCCCTGGCCCGAGTACTGAGCATTCATCAGTACTCCACTGCAGAGTGTACCCTGTGGCAGGCCAGGTCTCAATAACACAGGCCTCCATAACATCTGTTTCAGTACTGACTGAATGGTTAAATACTAAAAGCTAAAAAAGCCAAGGCCCTTACACAAAAGCTATAATGTAACAAAAGCCCACCAAGAGTTTTACCTGGGCCTTTCCTGGGCCTTAAAACATGACAAAATAAGGAAGGAATTCTTAACAGTACCCATTTATGATTAAACAAGTTTCTTGGGGGTCTGACGGAATCCTGAAACCTCCCTGGATTAGCAGGAGACAAGGGTCATCACCCCAGCACCTGGACCCATTTAGATTAAATTTACTGATGCTCCAGAGAAAGGTCTTCAGGACTCAGACCTTAGCTGTAGATTAAAAGAAGTTAATCACTTGTGTCTTAAGATGAATGCAGACTTACATGTAGACATAAAGTTTAGAAGGTATATAAGCTCTGGAAAACTAATTTTGAGTTGGTCTGGTGATAATTTCCAGGCCTTCTCTGTGTAACTGGTTGCAGAAATAAAAACTCTCTTCCTCCTCAGTTCATCTGCATATTGTTTTTAGGTCACGAGAAATAGCAGCCCCACTCCCAGTTTAGTCTGGGAACACCCTTTGCAGCTCTCTCTAATAACTGCCCTGAAAAGTCTAGCTGCTTGTTCTCCCTAGACTCTTAGAGAAACTCTTTCCTCAACTTAGGGCAACCACCAGCCTCTGCCTCTGTTCCCCCTTTCTGCTTTGTACCCTGGCCTTTGGAGCTTGCCTCATTTGTGTCCCATCTCTTGGTGATCATTGTCCCTTACTGCTTGATGTTCAATGTCTTCAAAACCATTGTTACTCCTTCCCCCAGCTTTTTAGTTATTTCAGGCAAGAGGGTAAATTCAGTTCCTTTGTCTCTACAGATCTGTAGTTTCTGTAGCTGTTGACAAACCTGTTTTCTGCTTGCCTTTGTTCTTAATTTCCCACTGTGAGATCCTGCTAACAGACTTTTTTTTTTTTTTTTTTTTTTTTTTTTTTTTT
>NW_016107423.1:4536916-4544296 GCF_001604975.1 Cebus imitator | reverse complement strand
ATTTAGGGAATTTTATTGAATTGTTTGAAATGTGTGGGGCTAGAACATATCTAATAATTTAATTTCTTGATTTTAAAGGAGTATTAGCTATTTTTTAAAACTTCATTGCATTTCAGGTTTTGGGGTACATGTGAAGAATATGCAAGATTGTTGTATAGGTACATACATGGCAGTGTGATGTGCTGCCTTCCTCCCCATCACCTATATCTGGCGTTTCTCCTCATGTTATCCCTCCCCAACTCCCCACCCGCCGCTGTTCCTCCCTTAGTTCCCCACCACAGACCCCAGTGTGATGCTCCTCTCCCTGTGTCCATGTGTTCTCATTGTTCAACACCTGCCTATGAGTGAGCTAACAGACCTTTTTAAGAAATCCTCTGGGCTGGGTGCGGTGGCTGAAGCCTGTAATCCCAGCATTTTGTGAGTCCGAGGCAGGCAGGTCACGAGATCAGGAGTTCAAGAACAGCCTGACCAATTTGGTGAAACCCTGTTTCTACTAAAACTACAAAAAAAATTAGCCGGGCGTGGTGGCACACACCTGTAGTCCCAGCTACTCGGGAGGCTGAGGCAGGAGAATTGCTTGAACCCAGTAGGTGGAGGTTGCAATGAGCCGAGATTGCATCACTGCACTCCAGCCTGGGTGACAGAACAAGACTCTGTCTCAAAAAAAAAAAAGTCTCTGTACATTTATTGGTTGGATATGTCATCACATAATCTAGTCTTTTTCACTTCATTCACTTCATTTTATTCTGTTTACTTGGTTCTGAGTTGCCCTTTCAGACTTACAGCGAGAAAATTTTGATAAACATACCTTCTATATTAGGGTAATTCACAGAAACAGAACTAATAGGGAGTGTGTGTATAAGAGATTTATTATAAGGAATTTGCCCATACAATTACGAAGGCTGAGAAATCTCAAGATCTGCAGTTGACAAGCTGGAGATCCAGGCAAACTGATGTGTAGTTCCAGTCTGAGCCCAAAGCTGGAAAAGACCCGTGTTCCAGCTCAAGCAGTTTGGCTGTAGGAGCTCCCTCTTACTCCTGGGGAGTCAGCCTTTTTGTTCTATTCTGTCTTCAGTCGATTGCCTGAGGCCCACTCACATTGGGGAAGACAATGTACTATACTCAGTGTACCAATTCAAATGATACTCTCATCCAGAAACTTTCTACTCAAAAAGTATATATTCACAAGGCTTCTGACCCCAAATTGTACTTTCCACACCAATCAAATATCCCATTCTCACTAAAACCTTTGTCTCCACAAACCCTTGTCTAAAGACATTCTTAAGTCTTTTTGTATTTGTGACATAGTCTTACTTTGTCGCCCAGGCTGGAGTGCAGTTGCACAATGTCGGCTCACTGCAACCTCTGTCTCCTGGGTTTAAGCCATCCTCCTGCCTCAGTCTCCTGAGTAGCTGGGATTACAGGCACACGCCACCACGCCCAGCTAATTTTCCAGCTAATTTTTGTATTTTTAGTAGAGATGGGGTTTCACCATGTTGGCCAGTCTGGTCTTGAACTACTGACCTCAAGTGATCTGCTGGCCTCTGCCTCCCAAAGTGCTGGGATTACAGGCCTGAGCCACTGGGCTTGGCTGACATTCTTAAGTCTTTAGTCAATAACAACTCTTTCAACCAATTAACAATCAGAAAATCTTTGAATCTAGCTGTGACCTGGAAGCTACCCACATTCCCCATCCCTTCCAATTGCCCTGCCTTTCCGGATGGAAGCAGTGTACATCTTAACATGTATTTGATTGATGTCCCATGTCTCCCTAAAATATATAAAACTAAGCTGTACCCTGACCACCTTGAGCACGTGTTTTCAGGATCTCCTGAGGGCTGTCACCAGCCATTCCTTACTCATATTTGGTTCAGAATAAATCTCTTCAAACATTTTACAGTTTGTCTCTTTTTGTCAAGGAAACTCAGATGTATCAAGGGTAGGATGCAAACTTTGTGGTTTAAAATAGAATGAAATTTCAAGTTGCAGTGAGCAGCTCTGAGGTATGTTCATGAACAGCACACAGATGCAAAACAATCTGGAGCAGTCTCCCGGAGTTCAGGAGGTACCTTTTTAAGGCCAGCTCCTCCCGCTCCGACACTCCCAAACCAGCGACTCTAGTGCTTGTTCAACTGAAGCAAAGAAAGGCGCAGCTGTTCTTGGATCCAGCATTTCCCGGACAAGGGCTAAGAGTGAAATTGACTTTGCTTGCGGCCCAGGGCAACGTTTAGGAAAGCAACCAAAGCCAGCAGGAGGCCAGAAAAAGCAGACAGACCCCTGACACTCCGCTGTGTAGCCGAGGCACATCTAACCTCAGCGTGTTGAGCAACGAGTGTCCCTCGAGCTGTTCTCCAGGGTCGCTCCAACAGACAGAGGCCATTTCTGTTCCAGCCTACCCAGAATGCCGCCTGCCGCCTGCGGGCGTTGCTTTATGACGTCACCACGTGCTTCAGCGGGCCGGCGCGGGAGCTGCAACGGGGCTTAGCGGTGAGGAGGCTCGTGTTGTACTGTCCTTGCTCGCTTCCGGGTGGCCCTTCATGTCTTCTACTCTAAGGTGTGCTGAGGGGAAAGGCGCGGGAAGTCTCTAGCCTGACACTATGGAGGAAGAGAAAGGCGACAACTTCGACGGTGTGAGCACCGACCGCTTGAAACAGCAGTTGCTGGAAGAAATCCGCAAGAAGTGAGTCGGGGGTGGCGCGGTGTGGGGTCCCGTCCATGCCCCCCGAGCTGTCACCTGCAGCGTCTCTTAGGGCCGATGCTTCTGAGGATGCTGTGAGACCTGCGCCATGATTAACACCTGGGCACATCGGGCGACGTCCCAAAAGTGTTCCATGAGAAAGATTCATGTGCCTCTTTGACTAAGTCTTTGGTATTGTAAGTAGGCAGCTGTGAGGTAGGATGTTCTGCCCTTAGTATCCAATCACATGGAGTGTATTTTGCCCATGTACTATAAGGCCAAAAGTTGAGTTTGGTTTTGATGTTATCATAAATCCAGGTTTTCTGTTTAAAATTACAAAAATTGGCTGGGCGTGGTGGCTCACGCCTGTAGTCTCAGCACTTTGGGAGGCAGAGGCGGGTGGATCACGATGTCAGGAGTTCAAGACCGGCCTGACCAAGATGGTGAAACCCCGTCTCTACTAAAAATACAAAAAATTAGCCGGGCGTAGTGGCAGGCGCCTGTAATCCCAGCCAGTCCGGAGGCTGAGGCAGAGAATTGCTTGAACCCGGGAGGCAGAGGTTGCAGTGAGCTGAGATTGCGCCACTGCACTCCAGCCTGGGCGACAGAGTGAGACTCTGTCTCAAAAAAAAAAAATTCCAAAAATTTTTATGTAGTTATGTGGGTTTTTTCATCCCTTTCAGGGGAACTTCATAAAATGACATGTACTAAAAATGTTACTCCTCCTTTATGCTTTTTAAGACAGTATTCATACTTCGTATTAAATTTTTGAAACAGTTAAAGTATTTTTTGGACATACTCCCAACTCCATCCACAAGTCCCGTGAGAATTGGACTCTCCTATGTGCCTAGATAGCGTTCTGGGTTTTCCACTATTGTAGCTCCAGTCGCAGTATTTTAATTGCCTGTCTATTTCTTGTTTTGCTATCAAACTACACGCGTTCTGAGGACAGGTTCTGTGTATTCCGAGGAAGTAGAGGATAAGAGCAAGTACTTGAGGACAGTCCTCAGTAAACCCCATCTGTTGTCACTCAGTAATTATACAATCTTAGACAACTTAATTAACCTCTTTAAACCCTCAGTTTACTCAGCTCTAAGACTGGTATACAAATACTTATACCTCCAACGGTTGTTCCCAGGTTGGAATGAAATGCACTGTAAAGCACTTAGCATTGGCTTGTAATACGCATCCAGTGGAATTTTGTGGCTGCTATTGCTGTTTTTCTGTTCACCGTTCACAGAATTCTTCAGTATTTAATACATTGCCTTGAACATAATAGGCGTTCAAATATTTTATTGAATAAATGACCCTGTCATACCGTGGTAATGTTCTATTTACGGATGTCCTAAATAGCTAACCTTTTAAATTAGTGTTTCTTTTTTTCTGTTTCAGTTTGTCAGCTGTTACGTATTGACCTAGCTATGCCTTTCTGTAATAATGTGCAGTGCCTAATTTGCTTGATTCTGAAAAACCAGATAACTAACCCCTTTGGGATAATATTTAAGTTAAAAATAAAGGGTTTCCAATGGTTGCCTGGGGGTCTTTGAGTTTAGTGCATATTTGAGTCCTAGAACTGACTAATTGGAAGCCTGCCTTTGCCTGATTCTTGTTTCTCAACCAGGACTTCAGTAAATGATGTGTTATAGTAAACTGTTCCTGAAGTAGTAGTGGGTTACTATGTATTTTTCATGTTATTTTTAATTGACTCATACTCAACAAAAATATTTTAAAAATACAGGGATGCAGTACAACTCTCAGTGTTTGAACTAAGACACAAGATAGCAGAACTGGAAGCCAAACTCAATACTGACAATGAAGGTATATAAGTAAATATTTATATATATGACTCCTGTATAACTGTTGTTCATTTTACCAGGATATCTATAGTACATTAAATTCCATATATTGAATAATAGTACCAAAGTTTCAGTATTGCTTTTTGGCCACAATAATAATTTATGATAGAGGCTTTAAAACTGATACTTCAGAATATCAAACCTATTACTATTTAATTATTTTTCTACCTTTCAAGTTCAAAATGTTTATTGGCAAAATCTTTGTTACATGACATCAATATATTATTTAGTAAATAAAATATCAGTTTTCTATTCAACTGAAGTTATATTCTTCGTATCTTAACTTCTGGACTTGGGATATGTTTAAAATTCTTATCTAGGTTTTGACTATTTGTGTTGGAAGAATGTGTGTTTGGTGTAGGGGCTGTTGTATACACACACACTTACATATCCTTAAAATTTATGTAAATTTATGTAAATAATGTATGTAAGATATGACCCTGCCATATGTCAGCACTTTGAATGGAGTACCTTTGTTTTCCCTGTTCTGAAGAGGTTCACTGACTATTGGGAGAAAGTCTCAAACCAGAATGTGGATATGAGAAGTGATATAAGTTCTACATAAAGATAAATGGAAACTTAGGTAAGGGAAACCTAACAGAATTCAGGTGAGGTAGTAAAGATAGGCTTTCCAGAACAGGCAGTGCTTGAACTGAATGCTAAAGAACAGGAGGAGTTTATTAGGGTTATCAGGGTGGGCATTTATACTGTTCCTCATTTGGGGAGCCATGAGCAAAAAGATTAGTGGCCATATGAGAAATACAATGCCACTTTCTGTAAGTACCCAAAGCTTTGTTAAAGCTTAGTTGGAGAATACTGCTTTGTCCCAAGGCCAAAGTAGCTTCCTCTATCTCCATATCTATATCTTAGATATAACTGGGGGTAGGCTCTGAATGTACTTATCAAATAGTCGCATTGGCATGGTAGCTGGAACTTTCTCATGTACCCAGTTACAGAAAAACAAGGCATGCTCACAGGTACACATGCAGTGCATTAACTATGCACACTAGTAAAACGTGGCTCAGCAGGTTGTACTCGCAGCAGTTCTCAAGAGAAGGAGCTAGTATGTGGGTATCAAGAGAAAAGGTCAGAATGATAGGAAAGAAAGTTCTTTCCTCAGTGGGCCAAAAGTAATGCCTAAGGTGAAGGGCAGAAACATTTACTCCTTTAAAGCCAGGGACTGTGTCAGGTGAGGTAATTATTATTATCCCCATTTATGGAAGAATGAAATCCAGGAATACAAATAACCTCTAAGGTCAAATAGCCAGGGAGTGGCAGAGCCATGACGTGATCCCAGATCATCTATTTACCATGCCTTTAGTAAATGATAATACAACTGCCATCTATATCATACTCAAAACAGTTCTGCTTGTCTATTGCTACATAGCAAACCACCCTATAATTTAGTAGCTTCAAACAACAAATTATCTCTTATAATTCTGTGGATCAACTGTGGTTCAACTGGATGGTTGTTGATTGGGGTCTCTTGTTCGGTTACAGTCAGGTATACTGAAGATTGAAGTATGCTGGTCTGACACTGGCTTTTGACTGAAAGCTCAGCTAGGGCTGCCTGTCAGAAATGCCTCTTGTACCTTTTTCTTCTCACAGGATGGTGGTTAGGTTCCAAGAGGATGTATCCCAAGAACAAGCATTCCAAAGGACACAAGTAGAGACTGCCAGGCCAGTCAAGGGCTACTCCTAGAACTGGTGCAGAGGTATATCCACTGTATTCTATTGGTCATAATGGTCACAGATTCAAGGGAATGGAGAAGTAGACTGCTTTTAAGGGTTGCATTACAGAGCAACACATGGGATGGAATATATTATTGCAGTCATCTTTGGAAAATACAATTTGCCAAAGGAGCATTAAACATAAAGCCATTTGGAGAATATGCTAAGTAATTGATAAAAATGGAACATAGGTCATGATGAGAATGCATTAGGAGATGAGATTAAAGTTTATGAAGGAATAAATCAAGAAGATTTCTTGATGCTAATGAATTTACATTTATCCTGAAGGTAGTGGAGCAACATTAAGGTGTTTGAAAATGAATTTATTATTGGAAATATGTGCACACACAACAACTATGGGTATGTTCACTGTTCAGATAATTTTTTCACCCTTTTTGCTCTCTTCTCAAATCTCCACCACCACTCCACTCATTCATACTCTCAGGTGTTGAGCTTATCCTCCTCTTTCAAAGAAAAGAGAAGCAATCAGAAGAGGACTTCGGCATATTTCTACCCACAAAGCTACCCATCTGCCTGCACCCTTGCACATCCTCTTTCCTCTTGTTCCTACGAATGATCTGTCCTTATTCTCGTCTCAGGTTATCTCCTCCCTATCTACTCGCACCTACTCAAGGATATTACTCTAGTGATGGCCATGTTTTCCCTGCTCTGCTGGATCTTTCCCAGCAGCAGACAAACATGCTGAATTTATTTTACCCAAAGAACAAATGATAGGCTTCTTTTGGTCTCACTTTTCCCCTTCAACTAGCATCCCCTGTCCCTGCCTCATTTACAGCAAAAGTCTTCAAAAGAGTGGTTTTTATTTCCGCTTTCTCATCTGCTTATTGTTTGATCTTACTTGTCACTGGACTAATTTTTACATAAATGTTAAACACAGACAACTCCAAAGAGCTTTATATTCTCAGAGTCACCTCTTGAAGTCGTTTAGGATTCATAGGAAACTATATGTAGAAAATTTGATTTTATGTTTTAATTTGAATTTCACAACAAAGTTTAGTAATAAGAAAATGGTAAAGAAAATGTTCAGGTGACTTTTTTTTAAGTAAAAAGAATTAGTATTTGTGTAGAGCTTTAAGTGCATTTTTTTTTTTTTTT
>NW_016107423.1:4474354-4536820 GCF_001604975.1 Cebus imitator | reverse complement strand
CAGGAGTTCAAGACCAGCCTGGCCAACATGGTGAAACCCGGTCTCTATTAAAAATACAATAAAAAATTAGCTGGGTGTGGTAGTGGGTGCCTGTAATCCTAGCTACTTGGGAGGCTGAGGCAGGAGAATTGCTTGAACCCAGGAGGTGGAGGTTACAGTGACCCAAGATTGTACCATTGCACTCCAGCCTGGGTGACAAGAGCAAGACTCAGTCTTAAAATAAAATAAAAAAAGGAGACTCCAGAATTCTAAATGGCTTTCTCAAGGTTATACAGGCGGTAAGTGATAGACCTGGAGTTGAATCCAGACCTTCTGGCCTCAAATTCCATACTCAGTCTCTACTTTTTTTCACTTTTTAAGCTTAAATTTGCTCCTCAGAGTTTTTTCTCTAAAGAAGAGAATCTTGGTTTACTGAGGTTGTGGGACATTTGCTTATCTAGATGCAGAAATAGTTAGATTTACCGAATACATGCATGATTTTGACTCATCCTCCCTTGAACTCACTCCAATAAGAAGTTTTACCTTCAGTCAGCTGAACTGCTCTTGTCAAGGTCACCAGTGATTTCCAGTTTGCGAAAACCAGTGTAAGCTCTAAGTCATCAGTTACTTGACCTACAACTGATCATGACCTCATCCTTAAAACCCTTTGTTCAAGTGGCTTCTAGGACACCACATTTTCTTGGCTGTTTTCCTAACTACTAGGCACTCATCATTTCTTTTTATCTTCCTGATTTCTAAAACCTTGTGGTGCCCCAGGGCTCAGTCCTCTGACATTTTCAATATGTGTACCCACTGCTTAGGTGATATCCTCCAGTCATATGGAGGATATCTGTATTCAGTCTGTATATTGACGACACACAAGTTTACATCTTCATCCTGGATTTCTCTTTTGAGTCATTTTTAGGCAGGTTTCAATGCCCAAATCCCTTTGGCTAGTGGGTAATATATTAATAGATCCAATATATATTTTTTAAACTCACTTCAGCAAATGCTAAAAGTTTTTAAATAAAATGTCATTTGTCTTTTGTATTTCAAAACAAGGAAAAGAATGCTTCTATTTATCTCAAACTAGTATAATAATTAGTAATGAAATAGTAGAGGCATTTCCATCCTTGGGGGAAAAATACCAAAGCTGCCTGCTGTTATTATTAAAATACAATATAGTTTTGAAAGTTCCAATTAAGCAATAAAACGTGAAATAGAAATAAGGGTTGTAGCTATTAGGAAGTGATACAATTATTAAAAACATTAGTATATTAATAAAGAATTAGAAAATGGTTGGACACAGTAGTGAAAGACATGTTTATTTAAAAAAACAAATGCCAGCAATAACCAGTTAGAAAACAGGATTTTTAAATGAGCCCACCCACAATTCCAACCCAAGCCATAAAAGATCTGACAGTATCCTTGACAAGAAATATGAGAACTTATATAAAGAGAGAACAGAAGACTATAGCTATAAGGGAATAACAGTTCAGTCCAAATTCTTACTTATTTAACGAGAGATTTCATACAGGAAACTCTAGAATAAAATGAATTTGGGAAAGCTTTGCAGCATTAGCACATGTTTGCTGAGCTTCTGGAGAGTCTTTGTTAGTAAATGAAACATAACAGTGTATATCTTATTGCTACAAAGAGTCTATCTTGTCAGTCTTATGATTTCTATTTTAATGTTAATGCTGGTCATTTGTGCTTAAACTCCAAAGTGGGGGAAGGTATAATGTGGTGTGTCCAAGCCTCCACTTTTCATAATGGCCTGAACTAGTTTTTCAGGTTTCTTTGGGACTCCCTTTGGCCAAGAGGTGGATACATTCAGTCTGTTGGAGGGCTTAGGATTTTAATTTTTTAGTTTATATTCCCCCTTTTTGGGTCAAGGTATGCAGAGGCAGTATCCATAGCTAAGCTTTTATTTTGTCCAGGGTGGTGTGGCTATGTGCCCCCAGTCCATCATGCCTCTCAGTGGGACCAGTATTGCCAAGGGACTTAGAGTCAAAAGACTTACAGCCAAGTAAATTTTTTAGACCAGATTGGAATGGAGGTGAGCAGGCACTCATTAACATTTAAAATCCCTTTTAGGCAACATAAGGGCCAAAAACCAAAAGTCAAAAAATAAGGCTATAAAGTTGACTTATCTATAAATTATCTGCATTGAGATACTGTAATCCTGACTTGTAGCAATTAGCTATACAAAACACAACCATTTTGTTCATCTGTTTAGGCATCTGTGTGTCTGTCCTTGATTTAGAGGGTCTTAATGAATTTATCCCTCAAAATCTGGCCCTTACAATTATACACTTCTGAAATAGACCCTGGGCCTGGAGGGATTTAATAATTTCAAATTCTGGAGGTAAAACAAAATGTAAAGTATTAGCAATGTTTCAAATAAAAAGGTCATAAGCCCTGCCTAGTTCTGACAATTGCAGGAAAGGAAGCTTATAGGTAGCCAAACATTTAAATTATTTAATATCAAGGCACAGAATAAATTATTTTAGATAGAAGCAAAATTATTAAGTGAATTTTAATGTTTTTTGAATACAGGTGTGTCCCTGTGTCTCAAGAAAGTAGTTTACTATGATTATTGTCTTTGCCCAGATCTAAAGATGGGCTTGGGTTAACTTAGATTTGCTGTCAGTTGCAGGCAGAACTCAGTGCCTTCTTTAGATGAGATATGTGTACCCAGAGTTAAAACCCTGTAACTTCATAGCACAAGGGTTAGCTAGTAGCATCTGATAAGGACCTTTTTAAGGGGCTGGAGATGGTGACACTGGAGTCCATGCCTTGACTGGAAGCTGCAAAAAGATTCTATAACCTTGCAGTGATTAACTTTTATAGCTTCAATAAACCCCAGCATTAAGACAAAAACTTAATTTAGGTTTCAATTTTGAAGATGTTTCTCAAAAATGTAAAGGGCTCAAAAACATTTGATTGAAACAGATCCACAGGTAATTGAAAACCAACAGTTACTCATTTAACCAAAGTGATAATTGAAAGACTTAAAGGCAATACAGAAGGATAAATGCATGTAACAACTTTCAGCCTTTTAGGTCTTAGTTTTTCCAAGCAAATAAAAATAGAATAAAGATAACATATAAATTATCAAAATAATTAGATTTTTATTTGCTTAAAGCCAATTAAATGTTTTAGGTCAGATGGGAAAAGTAAAATTTTGCTTCTTACACCAGTTACTAGAAAGACAAAGAAAAACCTGCAGTGTGACTAGTTCTCATAGAAAGCCTATTTAGACAACCTGGAAGTTAAACCTGGTGAAAAATGTACTTGAATTTAATCAAACATAGGAAGAATGTGTTCACGGTTCTGAGTATAGCAGAGGAATACATAGTTCTTAGAAACTTAGTAAGAAGCTTCTTGATTACATTGAAAAATTTAAGCCTATCAAGAAAAGCCAAAAGTACAGAATCAAATTATACTGGAGGAAAATATTGCTTTTCTAGACCTTCAAGATAAAACATTTAAGCATAATGCCACAACAATAGAACTAGAGGAAAAATATTACAGTAGCTAATTTAAAAGCTGAAGGAGAGAGCTATCATCTCAGACCTTTTCAGAGGAGAAAAAGCTGAAAGCAGTGAGACAGCAATAGTTGAACTTCTGAGATACTATTCTGAGAAGTTTTTAAAAGAAACATTACAAAATTTTAAAAAGCTGAAAGCAGTGAGACAGCAATAGTTGAACTTCTGAGATACTATTCTGAGAAGTTTTTAAAAGAAACATTACAAAATTTTAAAAATCTCTTGTAATTTTATTAAGAGAAAAGTAATACCTTAAGAAAACCTTGTCTTAGGGGATCAATCTTAGACTATTAAAAATAATTTCCTTTTAATTATAGCCAACTTAATATATAAAATATCTTTTATAGTTTTCCTTTTACAAACCTTATCATAACTTGCACATACCTTTTATTACATGCTTGGACTTTCTGACTGGTCCTAAAAATTTTCTCTTTTCTGACTAACCAGCCATTTTATTTAGGACAAGAATTCACTATATAAATTTTTTTTCTCATGTAAAATTATTGGCTTTTCTTTATAACCTTTTTATTATAAATACATTTTTATATACACAACTTTATATCTCTCCCCTACTCACTGATTCTTTTCACCTTGTTTTATAACTTTTAAATAACCTTTGAATTATTTAAATTATTCTTTTTAAAAAAGAACACAACTTACAGAATTATATATTAGAATTCTTATTCTTAGTAACCTTAAATTTTAGTGAAAACTTAGGAAGCAAGAAATCCTGAAGTATTTATCGGTGTTAGCATTTTTTGGATGAAACCATTCTACAATTTTAGAAATATGTTTTCTCATATTATCTTAATTGGAAATGTTCCAGAAATCCAATTATTATCTATTGGATTGGAGCATCTATTATTTAATTCAAAATATTTTTAAGATTTTAAATTATATAAAAATCCACTTACAAGCATTAGTCTCATTTACATGTATTCACTTTTTTCATTTTTTAATAGTTTATCTAGATTACTTTTGAAAACTGAGATATTACCCCAAACTAATCATTATTTAAAGTTATTTCCCTATTAACTATGTTTAAAGTCTGAACATTAAATGGTGAACACCTAAGAAACTTAAAGTTAAATGCATTTGCTGATGACTCAGAAGATTTAGCTGTTTCATTGAACTAACAATCTTAAATTAGTCCTACTAGTCAAAAAATACACAAAGATTATTCTGTTTTTGGCTGAGTTTAGTCTTAGAACCTTTATGTCAACTCTTGACACCTTAATATACACACTGATACAAATATAAAACCACTTAGTCAATAAACTCAGGCAAAAATATATGCAGACAATTCTGAAGACATTTTTATTTTAGTAATTTTAAAACCAGTTTTATTTATTAAAGATTCACATGATCTTGAAAACCATTTAGACTTAATTTTTGAGTACTCATTTACTTACAAGCCAATTTGGTAGCATGCTAGACATGGCACAGAACATAATATATGAATATTACATAAATGTATCTAAACATGTATACCTACATGCACAAAGAAAGATCCAATAGCTTTTACCTTGGAACTCTAGCCATGAGACAGCATCCCAAACTCACAGACCTACAAAAGATAGTTCTTTTTCTGACAAAATTGGAACCTGTTCCCATGCTTAAACTTTGTTTGCCCTAATAGGTAATCCAAGGAAATCTGTGAACCAAAATTTTGGACAAAGCAGTCTCTATGGCATTTTTTCAAACCCTTTTTACCCTTGTTTTTTTCTTTTCGTTTCAAACAACTTTCCCGTGATTACATTCTAGTTAGACCATAAATGAGTCTTAGCACCAGCAGCTTAGTAACAGCAGATTTAAAGCAGGCAGAAAAGAGGAAGATAGAGAGTTTTAGAAGACCTTACTTAACTCTATAGCTTCAGGATAACTAAATTTGAGCTCTAAATTTTTCTTGCTGTAATTGACCCATCAGTTTAAAATGTACACAAAAATGGGCCATATGTAATCAGCTGAAGTCCCAAAGAGGATGACAAAATCAGGGGCCAGGATGTTGAAAACTTTTTCCTCTTCAGTACTGGTTTCCTGGTTTGAACAGGAAAAGAGAAAAAGAAAGGAATGGAGAGTAGAAAGGAGGTCAGGTTTTACATGCAGGAAGGGAGGTTTATGAGCCTTCCAGCTGCCACACAGTACCCCTACCTCTCTTGTTTATCTCCTCTTAGGGAGAGCCTCAGCACCCCAGACCTGCAGGGTGTGGTATGATTCCCTCCCATTTCCTCAAGACACCAGTCAAGGTAAACTGTTTCCAGCCAGAGGGAACTAAGGGCGGTTTTGGCTGAGAAGAGTAAGGCTGTAGATGGCTTCTGAGATAATCAGGATGGTGAAGATAGAAAAAGGGAAAGAGAGATCAGGGTGCACAAACATCTCACACTTGGACAAACAAGTGGTGTGCCTCCAAACAAATCCCTGGTTAAAGGGCTGTGTAGACTCCCAAATCCCTCATTTCAGTTTCAAATGCCTCTCCCTGGCAACTGAGTCAGAACTGAGCAAACGCCCAAGGGTGCAGTGGCAAATACAAACAAATACCAATGCCAAAAATGCTAATATGGTGTTACTGGCAGCCAAGTCTAAATAAAGCAGAGCCCCAGCAACACCTAAGAGAGGCAGAGGGTGGTTGAGTACACCCTGACTAAAGCAGCTAGTTCTAAAGTTTGTTAACTTCTTTTGCACCAGTGAAGCATTGAAGGTAGCAGGCACCACAGTAGGAAGAAAAGAGAGGATCCCTAAGACGGATTCTCAGCAACTGCTGAGAAATTCCCTAATATCCTAGCCATGGGTCAGCTAGCCACCAGCAACTAGTATTCACAGGTGGCCCTATGCCCCATCTGATAGAAACCAGACTGGCAAGCTCAGACCCCACAGAATACAGCACTCCCCATACGGGACGCTAAAATTGTAACCGACAATTGTAAGCACTGATTGCATAGTTCAATTAACAAGAGCTAGCTCTGGTAGAGCAAAAGTGATTTCATTGACCAAAACTAATAGTGGAGAAGTGGCCAGATTCCCATCCAAAATAACCATGTCCAATGTCTAGGTCAGGTTTTATAGGCAGGAAGAGGAAAGGGAAAAGGAAGGGAGCTTACAAGGGGAAACTTGATATGGAAGGCATGCAAGGAGTTGTGCTGGTTATAAAGTCTGTGTGGCTTTGTTTTGGTGGCTATGTTGGATCTTTTGTGTTGTCCCATATTGATGTTGGGGTTCATAAAGTCACTTTATACCAGACGTTGCTCTTATTAATTGGACTCTGCAAGTGGCAAGCAGCTGGATTGCAGTTGGTTACAACTGTGTACTAATAGGTGTATCTATCATATATCTGTTTATTTTTTTTTTTTTTTGAGATGCAGTCACACTATGTTGCACAGGCTGTAGTGACACAATCTCAGCTCACAGCAACCTCCGCCTTCCGGGTTCAAGCGATTCTCCTTCAGCTTCCCGAGTAGGTGGGATTGCAGGTGCCTGCCACCATGCCCGGCTAATTTTTGTACTTTTTAGTGGAGGTTGGGTTTCACTACATTGGCCAGGCTGTACTCAAACTCCTGACCTCAAGTGATCCGCCCGCCTCAGCCTCACAAAGTGGTGAAATTACAGGTGTGAGCCACTGTGCCTGACTGGCTTGTCTATATTTGATAATCTAACTTTGATGATTGACTTAAAAGTCAATAATACTTTAAAATAAAATGGGGTCAAAATTTATAAACTCTACTCAGATGTGCCAAAAATCAATTGCATTTTAAATTTTTGGGTAATCATTTTCATCTTGCTCTGAAGCGTCCATTCCCATGGTAGGAAAGGAGATACCATAACAAGAGACTTTAGGTAGCAAGTTATAAAGATGACTCCATAAAGTTGGGCTCTACTTTATTTTTTGGATAAAAGTTTAGAAGTCTTTCATGGCTTCTCCTTTCTTCTTGTTCCTTTCTAAAGCTTTTGGGTTAATGACTTTCAGTTTTAGTGTGGGAAGGTGTTCAAGCCCAGCCCCTTTCTTTGGTAGACCGCATTTGCATAGAGATGAGGGTGTAAGGGGGACCTGTGTCAGGGCTGAAGAGGTTCGGAGTGGTACGTGCTGATACTCATTCTCCTTAACTCTTCCACCAACTGTTATGTAGCAGCAATTTTTTTCAGAATGTAAAGAGCATTTAGAGTTGAAAAAGAAGCCATCTTTTTGCTCTCTACAAAGCCTGACTTTAAAGACTTGAAGAAGTTAGCTTTGGGCTTTGAATCTGAACAAAGACCTTTTAATTCTAGGCTGTATTCTCCTTTTTCCCCAGACATAATAAAAATGCTTTGATTTTAATAGCCAAAGGGATTTAGTGAAAGAAAATTGCTTAAGGTTAAGAGAAAATGCCTGAGAAGATAGCTAAATGCATATGTTCCTTCAGCTTAGCAGTTAAGAGGATATGATTTCAAAGGCAGATAAAACTGGATTTAAAACCCAGTTTACTTATTTATTAGCTGTGCCATCTTAAGAATGTTATTTGACATCTTTAAGCCTTGGTTTCCTCATCTTTGTAAAATAGGTAACTAAGTTTCTAAAATGAGGATTAAATTACTTAATGTATGTAAAGCATATAGCAGACATATAAGTGATAGTTATAAAGTACACTTCAGAATTGCTTTCAAAGGAAAAAGTGAACATGACATTGGATAGATTAGTGCTGTTTTGGATATTTTATATACATACTATATATATAAATATATATAAGAATAAAAAATATATATTTCAAGTTTCCTTGGAACTTGAAATATCCATATATATTTATGGATCTCTATATATATGTGAGATATATATGAAATACATGAATATTTTATATATATATGGGTATTTCAAGTTCCACAGAAATAAACATGGTCCTGTTATTCCCTCTAATTGAATTCATTGTAAGGATGCACAAGGAAGTAAAAGAAAAAAGGTGGAAGTGAGGAAGAACAGGAATCACAGTAGTTGTGATAAGGTGTGGCTGTGTGGTAGCCTGAGTGTGGGTCTAATTCTTGCAGTCTGGAAAATCTTACTAACAGAAATACAGACTTGATAATTATTTCCTTCCAGTTGATCGGTATTGCCAATAAAGGCAAGTATAGTAATAGAGTAAGGTCAAGTTCTTCATGTTTTTTTTAATGAATAAATAACAGGTGGTGGGTGATCTTGATTTTTTTCCCCATTTTTACTCAGGTAGTGAATGGAAAACCCGTTATGAGACACAACTTGAATTAAATGATCAACTAGAAAAGCAAATTGTTTCTCTCAAGGAGAAAATAGAAAAAATCCATGGAAACTCTTCAGGTACAAAACCAATCATATGTATTTTTATAAGTTGAATTAAAACTGATAAAATATTAAGTACTCATATTTGATTTATTGTAGATAGACTATCTTCTATTCGTGTCTATGAACGAATGCCAGTGGTGAGTAAAAATATGGTTAAGCATAAAGAATAATTAAAGGAAATTGTGTCTATTTTTTCTAGACATATTTCAAACAGAAGTTTGAAGACTAGGGCAAGGTCCAAATAAAATACTTTTTTCAGGGCACCTGTTTGAAGTAACAAGAAATAATTTTTGAGTAGCTACAGGTAAAGCCCTAAGTTGCCAGCTATATTCACAGGCGTCCAGAGGAGCAGAGCATGTATGGATATTGCTTTTTGAATCACTGCCAACCTTCAGTGAAAGATATAGACGAATATTGTGTTTTTGCTAATAATGACTCGAGGAGAAAGAAGGGTTTTTGCACACTTGTTATTTTCAATCCAAACATGCCTTTATTTCCATATCTTGGAAAAGTCAGGAATTTTTTAATTTGGAAAATTGTTTGTTTCCCTCCCCCCACCCCCACTCATAGAGTTGTATCGCCCTCTTGTGGCATTTAAAAATTACTGCTAGGGCTGTGTTAAGCTTAGTGCCTTTTCTTAATTGTAGGTAGAATTGTATTACTACCTACTGGATATAAAATATTCTATCTACCTGCTTCTTGAGAACTGAGGCTCAGTCCTAACTCAAGAGAGTAGCAACAAGTGCTGGTATGACTTGGCAAAATATCTTAAGGCATATCTAAGGATATCATATCTAATTGATTTTTCCAACTACTACCTGAGACTCTGGAACATATTCATTCTGGCAAAAATACATTTATTTTCCCTGATGTATTTGTGCTATTTTTGAAGAAAATGTGGTTCTCTAAGAGGTTTAATAATTTAGATCCAGAGACAGATAATTATATTTCTTTGCAGTAAAGGACTGAAGAAATGTTAGCACAATGAAGAGTAAGACCACAGACCAAGCAGAAAGGAAAGAGAATGAAAGTTCAGTATAAATAGAAGCAGTTCTGTTTCTATTCTCTGGACAGATGCTTTCATGAGTATTTGATACTCATGAATCCAAGAGGGGTGTGTGTCTAAGCAGCAGAGATTAGAAATCTAGCCAAGGAGTCAGAGATAGAAGTGTCCAAATGTTGAGCAAAAAATATTGGGATCCAAAAATCCTATATCCAGTCAAGAGACCCTCTTATCTAAGGACACAAGATATACTAAGTCTTATTCTTTGATATAAAGAATAACATTTGTGAAATTCAGATATATAATTGTGTAATGTAGACATATTTTTGGTTTCCTATTAGATTGAGTTAGGGAAAAGGGCTTAAATTAGTTGCTTTTGTGGGGTAGAGTATGAACTCAAGCAGCATCTGTAAATTTCCTGATTCTTTATTCTTGTTGTAGATTGTTTAGTGTTTAGGAGTAATCTGTACAGACATGCTTATGAAATTGATGTGTTAGTTTGAATACTAATTTTGAGTAACTTCAAACTGCAGATTTGCTTATGGGTAGCAAAAGGATTGGCACTCGTTGCTGACTAGTATATGTCTAATATTTTAAATGTTATTTGACAAAAATATATAAAATGTTATTTTTAAACTAGATCATTAAAGTGGACTTGATTTTAATATAATTTTATCTCTTTTTTATTGTGGTAAATATACATAATGTAAAATTTACCATTCAGCTTTTTTTTTTTTTTTTTTTTTTTTTTTTTTTTTNTTTTTGAGAGAGGATCTCACTCTGTCACCCAGGCTGGAGTACAGTGGACCAATCTTGGCTCTCTACAACCTTCTTCTGCTGACCTCAAGCAGTCCTCCCACCTGAATAGCTGGGACTACAGGCTCACACCACCATGCCTGGCTAATTATTGTATTTTTAGTAGAGACGAAGTTTCACCATGTGTCCCAAGCTGGTCTCAAACTCCTGAACTCAAGCAAACCACCTGCCTCGCCTCCCAAAGTACTGGGATTACAGGTGTGAGCCATGACACTCAGCCTGTTTCAGCCATTTTGAAATGTAAAGTTCACTGTGATTTTAATATTTTGGAAAAAATTATTCATATAAGTGAGAGTCAAGCTTTAGTCTTTGTTCTGATATTAAATTGGTGCCTCCAACCTTTTCTTTCTTGAGGTTTGCTTTTCTCTTCAGAAGAGAAGATAGATTATATTATCTTCTAAGTGTCTTTCGGTAGGGTAATTTATTAAAATTTTATTTTAGCATGATGTATCAATTAAGGGTTGCATTTGGCAGAATATAAGCGAAAGGCTTAAACAAGTGAAGCTTTTTTTCCTTTTTTTTTCCTCATGTAACAGAAAGTATTAGAGGCTTGCAGTCCAGAGGTGGTGCAGTGGCTCTGTAATACCTTGAGGAATCCAGGCTTCCCCTGAGTTTCTACTCTGCCATCTGTTTGTTAGTGGCTTTTGTCCTCATGTTTAAAGATGGCTGCATCATCTTCTCACCTGCTTCACATGCTCATTCAAAAAAAGAAGTAGGTGAAGGCGAAATGGCAAAGGTGAAGGCAAGTCAGGTCTAATCCCCTTCAAAGAGCTTTCTAACATGCTGCACCCAGTTATTCCCCTTAACATTTCATTGGGAATTAGAACTGTATCATATGGCCACCTTCATGTGCATGAGAGGCTGGGAAATGTCGTGTTTTACTGAATATATAGGAAGAAGAGAAGAATGGATTGTGGGCATACAGTTGGCTGTATCTGCCACACACAAGGTTATTTCAAATGAAGGCATTTCATTTTAAAGTAATATGTATTCAGTTGATATTATTTGGAAAATAAAAGGCAAAGAAAAAGAATAGCATAAAATCAAACATATTCACTGTTGACAGTTCTGTTTTTAGTAATTTTTATATGCATATATATTGATTAAAAAGAACAATCAAATAAATAAGTCAGCCAACAAATAAACAAAGTGAAAAAGGATTACAGCTGGTTTTTGTTGTTTAAAATATCATTATAGCCTTACTGCATGGACAATTTTGAATCCTATGCTAATCAGGATAATTAAGTCAATTATTTCTTATGTTCTCTTCATGTTGATTTTTCAAGGCTATATTATGTTCCATTGTATTGGAATGCTAATGTTCAATTACTTTTCCCTATAACAGGGTAGTTTAGGTTGTTTCTGGTTTTAATTTTGAGTTAAACAAAACCCACAGAGTATATTATGGCAAACAACTCCATATTTTAGTATTAATAAATCTTCAGATCTGTATCCCTTTTTGACTTTAAATGTCTTCATGAAAACAATTTATAGAGTTGAGATCCCTTTTGTTTTCCTCTCTGTCTTCTTTTTGCTTCCTCTTCATAGGCAAGGACTACCATGAGTTTGGTATATGTTATTTGTTTATTTTTTAATATCTTTCTACATGTTGTATGTATAAAAAGCATCACAGGCCAGGCACAGTGGCTCACGCCTGTAATGCTAGCACTTTGGGAGGCCGAGGTGGGTGGATCACCTGAGGTCAGAAGTTTGAGACCAGCCTGACCAACATGGAGAAACCCTGTCTCTACTAAAAATGCAAAATTAGCTGGGCATGGTGACGTATGCCTGTAATTACAGCTACTCAGGAGGCTAAGGGAGGAGAATCACTTGAACCCAGGAGGCGGAGGTTGTGGTGAGCTGAGATCGTGCCATTGCACTCCAGCCTGTATGACAGAGCAAGACTCTGTCTCAAAAAAAAAAATTATCATACTGTACATATCATTCTTTTACTTAATTCCATTCGTGTTAATAAAGATCTAGTAAATTTTATCAGTTATATAGCATTTCATTATATGTATATATCCTTAGTATGTTTATTAGCCTATTTATGTACCTCAAGAATATTTCAAAATTTCGCTATTTTGTGACAAGCATTGCCACAGTGAATATCCTTGCATGTGTCTTTCAGTGTGAAGTATTCCTCTAGGCTTAGTAAACTTTTCTGTAGATGGATAATAGTAAATATTTTCAGCGTTGCAGCCTTATGATCTCTGATCTCTGCTGTAGCTATTGAACCCTACTGCTGTAGTGTAAATGGAGCCATAGACAATACCTAATTAGTAGGCTGTATTCTAAAAAATACTGGTTTACAAAATCAGTCAGAGCTGAATTTGATGTTTAGGCTATAGTTTCTCAGTCCCTGCTTTAAGGCAGTGACCCTTAAACTTTGGAAGGTTGCAGAATTACCTAGGGCACTTAATAAAAATACAAAAGGCCAAGTCCTATCCTTCAACCTACTTGATATCTCTGTGTTTTTATTAACTCTTCAGGTAATTCTGATATACACCAAAGTTTGAGAACCACTGCTTCAAGTATACATGTTCTTAGAAGTGGAACTTTAAAATCATAAGATAGGTACATTTTCAAATTATTATGAAGTATTTCTGGGTCAATCTGTCTAAAGACCACCCAGATCTACAGTTAGTTCAGTATGTCTGGAATAAATAAGAAGGGTGATGAGTGATGAAGCTGGAAATATATGCAGAGGCTAAATGATAAAGGGTTTGGTATTCATGTTAGGGAGTGCTCTCCACTCCCCCCACCCCACCCCCTGATGGGCCCCAGTGTGTGTTGTTCCCCTCCCTGTGTCCATGTGTTCTCAATGTTCAGGCCCCACTTATAAGTGAGAACATGTGGTGTTTGGTTTGCTGAGGATAATGGCTTTCAGCTCCATCCATGTCCCTGCAAAGGACATGATCTCATTCCTTTTTGTGGCTGCATATTATTTCATGGTGTATATGTAATACATTTTCTTTATCCAGTCAATGATTGATGGGCATTTTGGTTGATTCCATGTCTCTGCTATTGTGAATAGTGCTGTTTAATGTATACTTTCGTATACATTAAATATGTATACTAATGTATATTAAAAATATACATTCTGAGGCTTTCCCCAGAAATCCTCTTTTGGTAGGTCTAAAGTAAGGCCTGGACATTGGTATTTTTTGGCAAGCATCTCAATAGGCTCTATTACAGAGCACAACTTGAGATCAACAGATCTAGGGGATCTGTATCCCTCAGAGAAAGATGTGCAGTACAGCCTTGCTTGTGATAAGTTACTGTAATGTCTTATCAGCAAGCCCACCATATCACTGCAGTCAACTGTATTGCAAAGTGGAAGTGTCCTGTTCCTTGACTAATTCATAAAAGTGATGACCCCTATTTTTCTCTTTCTCTAATTTTCCTATCAATACTCTCCCCCTTGTCCTCCACTACACCCAGGCAACTTGAATCTTTTAGGGAAATCTCTCACCAGTGCATATGCTTTGTCAGTCAGATGGATCTTGTTCCTAAAGCTAAAAAGACTAGCTGGTGGTGAACAGAATGGGGGAGAAGGTGTAGAAACAGAGAAACATTGTTAAGGAAATTATTTAATCTCATCTTCAAACATTCTCTGGAAGACTCTTGATCAATTTGTAGAAACCCAATTCATAGGAAGCCAATTTGCTGAAATCCAAATCCTTGAATAAGTTCTAATAAATGTATAATTTTATTTAGTAGCATTTTAAGAAATGCTAGTTGAAAACCCAAACTTACAAAATTATTTAGCATTTAGTATTATTATTGAAAATATATTTAGAAAAAGAATATATTTCAGGTTATAAGTTCACATATACGAATTATTTTCCTTAAAGCAAGTTTTTGTTGTTGTTGTCGTTGTTTTGTTTTATTCTGTTTTTGAGACGGAGTCTCGCTCTGTCACCCAGGCTAGAGGGCAGTGGTACAATCTCGGCTCACTGCACCTCCACCTCTTGGGTTTAAGTGATTCTTCTGCCTCAGCCTCCTGAGTAGCTGGCATTACAGGCTCACGCCACCACACCCAGCTAATTTTTGTTTTCTTAGTAGAGACGAGGTTTCACCATGTTGGTCAGGCTGGTCCCAAACTCCTGATTTCATGGTCTCCCGCCCACCTTGGTCTCCCAAAGTGCCGGGATTACAGGCGTGAGCCACCATCCCCAGCCAGCAAGTTTTTAGTAAATTTGGAATCCTAGGTAGATTGGTCTCCCTGCAAATTAATCTTTTGATGACTTGCGTTTTTGAAATATTAATCTTTGGCTGTTTATCTTCCCTTCTGATATATGTTTCAGCTTGCCATAGGACAAACAGGAGAACATATTACAAAAGCAGAGAAGCCTGAAGGAAGAGCTGGTTTTAAGTCTTAGTTCTTTTAAACCATGGGGCCATTGTTTTTATCACACACCTGGCTCTTCAGAGAAACAAGATTCTCTCCTCTGTTATTCTCTGTTGTGGTCCATGCCATGTCCTACTCTCTGACTTCCAGTCTTTTTACCCGTTGACCTTCTCTATCTTTCCATCATCCTGGTGCCCCACACCATTTTCCTGACTGCGACACTAATTTCTTTCCTTTATTATGATTCAGATTCTTCTTTTAACCATGCTGCCTGATGGACATCCAGCCCTATTTGTGTCTTCCTGGAACCCATTGCCTCACTGTACACCCAATTTGTCATGTTCCCGCTAGGTTCACTCTGGTGGTTTATGCCTTCTGAAAATTCTTAGAAATTTTTTTTTCTTCTTCTTTTTTTTTTTTTTTTTTGAGATATAGTCTCACTGTGTCGCCCAGGCTGGAGTGCAGTGGCTCAATCTTGGCTCATTGCAATCTCCACCTGGGTTAAAGCTATTCTCTTGCCTCAGCCTCTCGAGTAACTGGGATTATAGGCACACGTTACCATGCCCAGCTAATTTTTGTATTTTTAGTAGAAACAGGGTTTTACCATGTTGGTCAGCGTGGTCTCTTAACTCCTGACCTTGTGATCTGCCTTCCTTGGCCTCCGAAACTGCTGGGATTACAGGTGTGAGCCACAGCGCCCAGCCAGTCATTAAAATTAATGATCTTAGAGTACTATTGATACACATAGGTATATATTTTTAAAGTATTGAGGTCATTAAAATGATATAAGCTCTGAGACTGCTTCCTAAGGTAGACACCCCTCACTGGGTTTGTATTTTCCCCAAGATCAGAATGGTCAGTTAGGGGATAGATACATAGCTTCAAATCACAGAGAGGAAATTTAAACAGATTTTATATGTAAATCTAGTAACAGTGCTGTCCACAAGGGGGCATTTGGTGTTTAAGTATGTAGAAGGCTATGTTCTTTCATTGTTGCAGTTGCCTAAATTGAAAAGTACCCTATATCTAGGAGCTGTGCTTAAGGAAATTATATTCTCCTGTTCTTTCTTTTGTAAGCGTTCAGTGGAGTGACTTTTTTTTTTAACTTTAGTTTTGTGTGTTCTTTAACAATTATCATTAGTTTAAAAAATAATAATTAGCTAATAGAGTTTTCTTTCTGCTTTGGATAGAGATGAGGGATTTTTTTTTTTTTTTTTTTTTTTGAGACGAAGTTTTGTTCTTGTTGCCCAGACTGGAGTGCAATGGCGCCATCTTGGCTCACTGCAACCCCCACCTCCCAAGTTCAAGCGATTCTCTTGCCTCAGCCTCCCAAATAGCTGCGATAACAGGCGTGCATCACCATGTCTGGCTAATTTTTGTAGTTTTAGTAGAGACAGAGTTTCACCATGTTGGCCAGGCTGGTCTCGAACTCCTGACCTCAGGTGATCCACCCGCCTCAGCCTCCCAAATTGCTGGGAGTACAGGCATGAGCAACCATACCTGACCTGTTGAGGGACTTTTAAAAAAACTTAAGTATGCTTTATTTCAGGTGTGTAAACAGTATCCTGAAATTTCTTACTCTCACCCTGTTGTTTTGATCTACTCTTGGAAAATGACCTTTTAAAAGCAAATTAAAACAAGAATGTAGGTGAAATATGTTATTGCTTGGAATGTTAAGAAGTAATTAGTGTCAAAAACAAAACAGCTCTTTTATAATAATAAAAGAATTAGTCTTGTGTGTGTGTTTTTTGTTGTTGTTAATATCTAGTAGAGTTTTCAGTTTAACTGTGGTGTTGGTCTGTCTTTCCAGGCTGCAATTTTCTAGTACATTCCCATTGATTTATATAATCAGGTAAAAGCAGCTCCTTGGTAGGATCAAGAACATTAAGTTATGAGTCTTCCACTGAACCGAATTGGAAGTGATGGGATGAGAGAGTGTGTTCCTCTGATAAAACTGTTTCTAAGATATCTAGTTCATTTTGAAGTCAGTAAAATAAGAAGGAACCTTAAAGTTATTATAGTACAATTTTATATTTTTCAGGGATTTCTGGTATGTATATTTATATATGGATAATTACAAATACATTCTTGTTAATGGTCCAGGTTATTTCATGATTGCTGTAGTTTTTTCAAAATCTATAATGTGTTTTTGTCTTCTCCCCAGGATAATTTATTTTTATGCTAGCCTTATCCCCATGATATTGGTACAATGAAACATCCTAACTTCCTGAGTTATAGTATAATTTCAAAGCATAGTATGTTTAAAACACAACTCATAGAAAGCAGGAACAGAGAAGGAGAGTAAAGTGGGTTCCAGGAATTCTGGGCTACACCAGCTATAACCGTGTTGTGGCAGTGCTGAGGCTAACTGCAGAAGAGAAAATACTTTGTGTCTTTATGTTGAGCCTGGAGAGAATGAACAAGACAGAGCTGGGAGACAAAGTCATGTGATAGAGGCTGGAAGAAGAAACCAAGGTGTTAAAGCTTAAAGATAATAGTGAAGAAAGAAAGAAGGACAAGGCACGAGGTCCACAACTGCTATGAAGCTGCTTCTTAATACATTAGCCACATGGTGCCTATAAGGCTTTAGAAAGTAGTACATTGCAAAAAAATTTTAAATAAAAACGTTGACGAAATTTCTAACTCAAATGCCAGGGTTGGTTGTTAACAATCTCAAGTGTTATCTATTTTAGAATTCACAGTTTTTGAGTTTAAAATTATTTTATTATTTTTAAATCTAGCAGAATAGTAGAAATATTCTTGAAAAAGCAGTAGTATTGTGCTTTAAAAAATGCACCTAATTGGAATGTTCCCCGTTTCAGTCAAAACATTTTTCCACATTTTACTCAAAATATTTTTTGGTTGTGAAACTAGTAAGTAAGGCAGTATGTGTGTGAGGCCTCAGGTAGGAAATTTTTTTAATGCCCATTATAGCTCATCACTTGGTGTGTTCTCTTTTACATGCTCCTGCCTCACAAACCCATATTCTTCTCATGTATAAAATTCCTAAAGTACTCCTACTTGACAAAATCCAAATAACACATGTAAAATTGGAAAGCTGTGCTTAGTGCCATTAGAAATTGAATTTATTGGTGGATAATTGGTGTAAGTAAAATAATAATTTTTGGTAAAGTTTAAAATCAATTTTTGGTAAAGTTGAGTTCGAAATGTGAAGGAAATGTTAAGAATAGGTACCCAGGGGCCTGTGTTTACATTTGGATATGATATTTATTAGATAAGAAATGATAGCTGATGATTGAAATGAATGGAGAAGAAGAAAAGGAAAGGAAATCTCAGCAGGTGAATGATTTAAACAAATTTTGGAAGGTTCATAGCTGGAAGAAGAGAAATGGACTTGACAGAAGTTGAGGAAGCAACAGCAGTGCCCGCCGAGAAGAGTATCGGTGAAAATAATGCATTCGCTCTTCTGACCTGCTTAGTGCTTTACAACTTGGCATGTACAGAAAATAGGGGTGAGAAAGGAGCTGGAAACAGGGAGATAGTTGAACATGAACACATGGAACATTTGGTCACTGGGACCCTTCTGCCGTCCCATGCATCCAGTATACTCTCCTTAAGTTAGGAGTGTAACTTCTGGAGAAATTAAACTGCAATAGCTCTGTACTTATACAAGTACCATGCTGTTTGGGTAACTATACCCTTGTCGTATAATTTGAAGTTCAGTAATATGATTTCTCCAGAGTTACGCTTTTTGCTTAGGATTGCTTTGGCTATTTGGGCTCTTTTTTAGTTTCATATGAATTTTAGGATTTTTTTTTTCTAATTCTGTGAAAAATGATGTTGATATTTTGATGGGAATTGTACTGAATCTATAAACTGCTTTGGACAGTATGGTCCTTTTCACAACAATGATTCTTCCAATTCATGAGCATGGGATGTGTTTCCATTTTTTTGTGTCATCGGTGATTTCTTTCAGCAGTGTTTTGTAGTTCTTGTAGAGATCTCTCACTTGCTAGGTTAAGTATATTCCTAGTTGTTTGTTTTGTTTTGTTTTGATTTTGCAGCTATTGTAAAAGAGATTGAGTTCTTGATTTGATTCTCAGCTTGGTCATTGTTGTTGTGTAACAGTGCTACTGATTTGTGTATATTGATTTTGTGACCTGAGACTTTACTCAATTTGTTTATCAAATCTAGAAGTCTTTTGGGAGGAGTCTTTAGGATTTTCTGGATATATGATCGTGTCATCTGAAAATAGCAATAGTTTGGATTCCTCTTTTCCAATTTGGATGCCCTTTATTACTTTCTCTTGCCTGAACACTCTGGCTAGGACTTCCAGAATTATACTTAATAGGAGTGGTGCAAGAAGGCATCCTTGTCTTGTTCCTGTTCTCAGGGGGAATGCTTCCAACTTTTCTTCATTCAGTATGACATTAGCTGTGGGTTTGTCATGTATGGTTTTTATTTGAGGTAAGTCCCTTCAATGTCTAGTTTGTTTAGTGTTTTTATCACAAAGTGATGCTGGATTTTGTCCAGTGCTTTTCCTGCATCTATTGAGATTATCATATGGTTTTTGTTTTTAATTCTGTTTATGTGATATATCACATTATTAACTTGCATATGTTAAATCATCCCTACATCCCTGGAATGAAACCCACTTGATCAAGATACATTATCTTTTTGATGTGCTGTTAGATTCAGTTAGTATTTGTTGAGGATTTTTGCATCTGTGTTCATCAGGGAAATTGGTCCGTAGTTTTCTTTTTCTGTTGTATCCTTTCCAGGTGTTAGTATCAGGGTGATACTGGCTTCATAAAATGATCTAGGGAGGATTCCCTCTTTCTCAGTCTTTTGAAATGGTTTCAGTAGGATTGATACCAGTTCTTCTTTGAGTGTCTGATAGAATTCAACTGTGAATACATCTGGTCCTGGCTGGTTTTTTTGTTGTTGTTGTTGCTTTTGGCAACTTTTAAATTATTGATTAATTCTCATTGCTTGTTATTGATCTGTTCAGGGTTTCTATTTCTTCCTGATGTAACCTAGGAGGCTTATATGTTTCCAAGAACTTACTCATTTCCTCTAGGTTTTCTAGTTTGTGCTCATAAAGTTATTCATAGCAGTCTCAAATGACTGTTTTTTTTTTTTTTTTTTTTTTTTTGAGTTGGAGTCTTGTTCTGTCACCCTGGTTGGAGTGCAGTGACATAATCTCAGCTCACTGCAACCTCCACCTCCTGGTTGAAGTGATTCTCATGCCTCAACCTCCCAAGTAGCTGGGATTATAGGTGCCTACCACCACACCTGGCTAATTTTTGTATTTTTAGTAGAGTTGGGGTTTCACCATATTGTCCAGGCTGGTCTCAAACTCCTGACCTCAAATGATCTGCGTGCCTCTGCCTCCCAAAGTGCTGGGATTACAAGTGTGAGCCACCGTGCCCAGTTTGAATGATCTTGTGTTATTTCTGTGGTATTGTTTGTAACGTTTCTAGTATCATTTCTAATTGAGCTTATTTGGATCTTCTTTCTTCTTTTCTTGGTTAATCTAACTAATGTTCTATTTCGGTTATTTTTTCAAAGAGCCAGATTTTGTACCATTGATCTTTTGTATCTTTTTGTTTGAATTTCATTTAGTTCTGCTCTGATATTATTTCTTTTTGTAGCTTTGGGTTTAGTTTATCGTTGCTTCCCTAGCTCCTTGAAGTATGACATTAGGTTGTCAAGTTGTGCTCTTTCACCCTTTTTGATATAGACATTTAGTGCTATAAACTTTCCTCTTAGCAGTACTTTTGCTGTATGCTAAAGGTTTTGATAGCTTGTGTCATTATTATCATTCAATTCAAAGAATTTCTAAATTTTCATCTTTATTTCATTGTTAACCCAGATATCATTCAGAAGCAGATTATTTAATTTGCATGTATTTGTATAATTCTGAGGGTTTCTTTTGGAGTTGATTTCTAGTATTATTCCTTTGTTGTCTGAAAAGATACTTGATGTGATTTCAGTTTAAAAAAATATTGAGATTTGTTTTGTGGCCTATCATATGGTCTGTCTTGGAGAATGTTCCATGTACTGATAAGAATGTATCTTCTGCAGTTGTTGGAAAGAATTTTCTGTAAATACCTGTTAAGTCCATTTGTTCTGGAGTGTCATTTAAGTTCATTGTTTCTTTGTTGACTTCCTGTCTCAAAGATCTGTCTAATGCTGTCGGTGGTATATTGAAGTCTTCCACCACTATTGTATTGCTGTCTCATTTCTTAGATCTAGCAGTAATTTTTAAAATTTAAACATTTTAAAATGTTTTATAAATCTGGTAGCTCCAGTGTTAGGTGTATATAAATTTAGGATTGTAATATATTCTTGTTGGATCAATCCTTTTATCATTATATAGTGACAATCTTTGTCTTTTTTTAATGTGTTATTGTTCTGAAGTCTGTTTTGTCTGATATGAGAATAGCTACTGCTGCTCACTTTTGGTTTCTATTTGCATGGACTATCTTTTTGCATTCTTTTACCTTGAGTTTATATGAATCCTTCCATGTTAGGTGAGTCTCTTGAAGACAGCAGATATTTGGTTTGTGATTTTTTAATTCATTCTGTATTTTTTAAGCAAACATTTAGACCATTTACATTCAATCTTAATATTAAGATATGAGGCACTGTTCTCTTCATCATATTAATTGTTACCTAGTTTTTTTTTTTTTTTCATTGTGTTATTGTTTTATAGGTCCTGTGAGTTTTAAGATTGCAAGAGGTTCTATTTTGGTGCATTTTGGGCTTCTGTTTCAAGGTCTAGAACTCCTTTTAACATTTCTTATAGGGCTGGTTTGGTCATGAGAAATTCCCTCAGCATTTGTCTGAAAATGACTTTATTTCTCCTTCATTTATGAAACTTAGTTTTGCTGGCTACAGAATTATTGGCTGAGAGTTGTTCTGTTAAAGGAGGTTGGAGATAGGACTCTAATCTTTTCTGGCTTGTAAAAATATGAAATTCTTCATGAATTTGTGTGTCATTCTTGCATAGGGGCTATGCTATTCCCTGTATCATTCTAATTTTAGTATATGTGCTGCAGAAGTGAGCACCCTTGATGGCTTTGCCATACTTTTTCTAGACTGCATTACATCCTAGGATGCTTCTGCTTTCAGCCAACCTTCTCTTTCCCTCCTTTACTAGGGCTCAGACTTGCATTACTGTCAGACTGCACTGGTGGCCTCCTTCTGCTCCCTCTCTATTTTCTTTTACATGGGCATGTCTGATAACATGATTCTTGCACATGTAATCCCATCTTAGTGCCTGCTTCTCAGAAGACCACATCTAAAACTAGGAGTCCAGATAGTGACATGAGAAAACAGGGGGTAAAGTTGGGATTTGTAACTGGGTCACTCACTGTGTAGCAGAAAGAGGATCTGTTCTGAATGGTAGATGTAACAGCAATAGATCCTGGCCCAGATTCCACTGATGATGACCTTGGAAAATGTCCTGTTGGAGTGGAATACTGTGGAAGAAGCCATGATGCAGGCATTTGCTGCTAAGTTTTGAAACCAGAAAGCCTTAGTGGTAACCTCACAAGAGGCACTCTATACCAGTGGTGAAAGTGTGAACAGGGTAAAACAACAGGCTGAAGACCTAATTGTGAGAGCTGCAGAGCTCCAGAGGCATCTGAATGCTCAGTTCAGGTAGATCTGTTATGTGAAGGGCAGGACCGTGATAGGGATGACCAGGGATCCTGAAAACTCTGATGGGACATCTGGATAGATGCCCCTGAGGATCTGAATTCTACAAGTCTACCTGGACCCTCTAGGCATGCAGAGGTGACCCACACTTTCCTAGTAAGGGCTAGAAGAGTACCCACTGTGCTGGAAGATGCTGCAGAGGCCTCTTCCCAATAAAACAGCTGCTTTCCCTCTCAGGAGCTGCACCCACCTCCTCCCCTGGCTGCCAAGCCAATTAAGAATGGTGCTGTTCAGCATCTCTAATTAAAGAAAGAAAAGCAAGAACTGAGCAGCAGGAGGCTGAGGACAGTCAGTCCAACAAAAAGCATAATTCTTTACTCATTTTCCAGACCTGAACCAATTTCTAGAATCAGAAACTATTAACCAAAGAAATGGCTAGATTCCTAAGAATCCTAAGAATTCCTAAGAAAGGCCCTGCGATACTAATCAAAGTTTATGTTATGACAGTATCCACAGTCCTCCGAAAAGGGACCTCTGGCCACTTACACAGGTGACTGTACACTGAGGAAACTGAAATAACTAGATCTCTTAAGGATGACTGAACACAGAGTCTGAGTTGACATTGATTCTCAGAGTGGAAATCTATGACCAAAGTCCAAATCACAGTGGGCTCAATGTGCCCACAGACTCCCCTACCCCTGCAGTGATAATTATCTCCATCACCAAGTACATAATTGAAATAGATATACTTGACAGTTGAAAGTAACCTCCTTAGGGTCCTTGATCTTTGAAGTAAAAGCTATCATGGTAGGGAAAAGACAAAATAACAACTTCTGAAACTGCTCCCTTCACCAGACCAAAATTGTAAATCAAAAATATGTCTTATCTCAGGGAAGATAGTAGGGATTAGTTCTATAATTAAAGACCTAATTAATGCAAATATATTGGTGCCTATCATAGCTCTCTTTAATTTGCCAGCCTAATGGCTACAGAAACTTGATGCCTCTTGGGGAAAAACTGTAGGCTTCTGCAGATGTAAACAATTAGTAGCCTCAGTCACAGCTACTTTGCCTGATGTGATATCACTTTCAGAGAAGATTAATAAAGTTTCAGGTACAGGAGTATGCAGCTATTGATTTGGAGAATACATTCTTTTCATTTCAGTTAGAAAAGGGGATCAAAGTTCGTGACTCTTTGTTTCAGCTAGAATATGTATAGAGCTTGAAAGTTGTCAATATTGTCATTACAACAAGAAAACAGTGAACAAATTGAAAATCAATGACTTTTCTTGGGTCCATTAGAAAACTGAATTTTCAGGGCAAACTCCTACCCTGAAATCCGGATAAACAGGCAAAAGTGGATAGTCACAACTGAGATCTGCTTACCTAAAATGAGTGCTGCTAGAACTGTAAACTGGTAGGTGTACCTAAGTGGTAATTTTGATTACTGGAAGGAAAATAGACAAATTTGTTATGAAAGTTGGAGACTTCAACATCCCACTGTCAGTGATTGATAAATCAAGCAGGCAGTTGACCTGAACAGTGCTACCAGTCAACTTGATCTAATTGACATTTATTGAATATTCCATCCAACAACACCAAAACACAGATTCTCTCAAGCTCCCATGTAACATTCATCAAGATAGACCATATTCTGAGTTCCTTATTAGATTCTCAGATTCATGAGGACAGGTTCTGGGTTTGTAATTCTTAGTATGCTATCCCTGGCACAATACCTGACACATAAGAGATGCTTGATAGGTAGTTTTTAAATAAATGAATGAATTGTAAAATTAGGCTACAAGACAAAGAATCTAGTCAGGTTGGGAATAGCAGCAAGATATAGTCTAGTCACAAAGGAAGTACAGGTATATTAAAAATTTTTAAGTCTCAAAAGTTAGAATTGCAAATGCACACCTGAAAGTCACAGAAAACATCCTCTGTCATAGAGACTACCACTTGATTAATATTCCTAAGACCCTATTTTCATCATGTCATTTCTTTAATAACTTAGAATAGCTTCCAGTTTTTAGACTTCTGAGCCTAGCATGTTAAGCTTTCTTTATCCAGTCCTTCCATAGCTTTCCTACCTTGTCTTTTATTTATTGCTCAAATATTTTGTTTTAGCTCTATGACTACCATTAAATAATCATTTCTGATTCAAGTCTATGACCAATATATAGCTTCTTGCACCTCACTTTTTCCATCTAAATCCTCATTTTAGGGACTTTGTAGCCCATGTTGATCAACTTCTTTTAAAAACTTCTGAAATATTTATTGTCTGTGTTTTCCACATTTTGGCTTTTTATCCGATATTGCCCATAATTTTAACTGCTATTTTGAATTACTTTTTTGGGGGTATGAATTTCTAAAGTTTTGAATCCCATCTAATTCTGGTCATCTTTAATGCAAAAATAATTTGTGTTCTAAAAAGTTATTTGTAAGCTAACTTCTTTTAGAACTTAGAATACATTTCCATTAAAACTATACTAAAAAGGGTTGGATTCATTTTACATCTATAAATGTATTTAACAAATTATGTAACTGATCTACATTACTATGGTAGCCTAAACTTGGAATTCTTGGAGCAAGTGTCCATGTAGCAGAATTTTGAATTACCTCCATCTCCCCCTGATTATTCCTTCAAAAGCTCTTCATACTGAGCAGTTTATTTCATAAGGGTTTAGTTTTCTATAAAATGACTTAAATTAGTCTCTTGTATATGTTTGCCTTTTATTGATTTTCTTCTGGAGCAAATTTGTATTTGGGGGAACTGCTTAATTCTAGGAAGGGACCTGGAAACCGTTCATGATGTAATTAATTTTTGAAGAAGAATAATACCTGCCTGAGAAATACCACCCAATTATGTTTTAACAGGTGTTGGTCAAATATATATAGTGGGGACATATCACTTCTCAGGGATATATTTGTTTTATCACTAGAATTATTTTGAGAGACTGGAGATATATTAAGAGATCTAATTATTCTCAATATATTTTTAAAATTCTAAATAAAGAGAAGTAGCTGTGTTTCAGGAAGGTATGAGCTCTAAAATATCTTGCAGTTTTGCTTTGCGGAGATTTAAATTAGCTGCTTCCATTTTTGTTTGAATGATTCTTTTAACAGATCTAGTGACCTAGATCATGACCAATATAATTGAGAGAATTTGACTTGATGATTTTTTCCCCTTAATTTGCAGGAATGTGAGAACTGATCGGAGTTACTGAAAATGATCAATTATCAGTTCAGGATTAAATTTTAAACCAAATGAGTGTATTACTGCTCTGACCTCTAACCCTTTTCTTCTCTACTTTCCTACCAATGTTTTGGGGAACTTGATTATAAATTCAACAAATACTATAGCCTCACAATTCCTTGGACTGCTTAATTCCATTAACCCCCCATCTTCCACTCCTTTTCAGCAACCCAGATACCATGGCCAAACCCTGGACTTTAACATCTCCTTTGTAGAGGACATTTTGTTTTGGTTTGATCAGCATTCCCTCTGCCTTCTTCTAGAACAGAACTCCCTTCCTTCTCCACATTGTATTTTCTCCTTTCAATCATATGTTTTATACCAAAAGAGTTTTCACTGCTTTATTTGTCCCCAGAACTCAGTTTAGAGGTGGAGACCTTACGTAGCCTAGCCAACCATAGTACCTCTTTTCTACTCTCCCCCATCACTGATCCAGAGCTGCGCACAGAGACATAGTTCAGGAAACCAAGCCCGTTGGCTCTGGACCTATAGTTAGATGGCCCTTTTATGCACAGTGCAGAGCCCAGAACATATTCCTAGGTAAAAATTGCTCTTTAAAGATGCTATGTTGGACTATCCAGTATATATCAATCTTCACCCCTCCAGCCACCTTTATCCTTTCACTTGGGGCAGGGAATCTTCAGGTTTTCATGATTGAAGGCTTGAGCCACAATTAAAAGCATATTTGAAGCATGAATTGAATTCCTAAGTATAGTTCAAGGATGGTAGTACTTTTTTTTTTTTTAGGTATTAGAACTAATCTTTGTGGCATATGTGAGGAGTCAAAGACTACCAGGACAGGGGCTAATGGGAGACTAGATCCAGCAGTAAATCAATATATTATGTACCTTTTCACACCCAGAAGGAGATGGAGGTGTTCATCATTCATCAGGTGCTGGCACAGTCATGATGGTACAGTTCAAATAGCATTATGTGATAGTTGGTCAGGCTGGCCTTAGCAAATTATTTCCATTCATCTCTTTTCTTTCTAAGGATGAGATCACATACCTCCCCAAGGACTGTGTATTTGGTAATCTGAACACTATGTGCTGAAGTGTTGGCAGAGAAGGTTTAAATGTCAACATAAGTCACTTCTGGGTGGTGGATTCGAGTTGGGTGGGACCAACCATTTCTGGGCAGCATTAGAGGGACAGACAGTTATTCCTCTACATGAACTTTCTGAAAAATTTTCTGACATGTGAAAGTCTCTCAGCAGGGGTACCTCTTAGTGGTTTTCCCAGAATATAAGAGAAAACTAAAAAGTGTGGGATGATTAAACAACCCAGACCTAAACAGATTTAGAGTAAATTGGCACCTGGGTCTATTGGGCTAAAACCAACTGACCAATTTACCTAAACTCACAAATGCACAGCAGTAAGTTCCAACAGCAAGTTCCCAATGACATTTTTCTAATGTTCAATTCTGTGATCACAGGGCAGGCTCTGGAGGCAAGACTAATCATAAAGAATCCAGCTTTTCTACAGAATGGACACATGTTATCTTCTAGTGGTAGTATGGGCTTTCTTTGCTACAGATTTAGCTTTATGCCTAGCATTCTGCCTTCAACTCATAAGCATTGAGCCACTACTTATGCTAGGCTGCCAGTCTTGCATGTCAACAGTTGACTGTCCAGCCAGTCCTACCTGAAAAGGATGGTAAGATTGTTTTTTTCTGCCTAAAGGAGTCCTTTTCAGTAAAAAACAAAACAAAACAAAAAAACAAAAAACAAACCAAAAAAAAGCTTTCTTCTTAGAACTGATAGATTGCCAAAGTATGTTACTGGCTGAAGCACTATGGTAGGAAAGGTAAAACTGTATCAGGAACACATGTCAGGATGAATTGTTGCTCTTTTGAGGGTGAAAGGCATCTTGTATAATCAACTTGCCACCAAGCAGCTGATTGATCTTCTTGAGGGATGGCACAGCAATAGGGGCTCATGTTGTTGGCTCTTGTTAGCAGGCTAGACATTGAGCAGCAGCAGTACTAGATTAGTATTGGTGGGAAGGAACCCATGCTGTTGAGCTAATGCAAAGTTGCCATCTCAGCCACTGTGGGTACTGTTCATGAGCTCATTGTCCATGCACTGGGGTGACCAAGAACAGAAATTAGATGCTATCTCCTGGTTAAGTCTTTGGGCCACTTGATTTAATCCTCTTACATAGTGGGTGCTCTGTGGTGAAAATTCCTGTGCGATACAGAGATTTCACCTTTCATTCCTACTTTATAGGACCATCCACATACGTCTTTCCCAGATCTCCTCATCTCCAAACATTACGTCAGTACAGATTTCTGCCCTCAGTGAATGTTGTCCAGGTAGAAGGATTATAAGATTCTTGAAAGTTTTTCTACATTTCTATATGTGATACCCAGGAAACTGTGGACTGTTAGGTCCTTTCTGAAAAATCTAAAACAGATGGGAAAGGAGGCTCTTATGAAAAGTAGCATTTGGAAAAGAAAGGCCTAGAGTTTGTGAGGGATGCACTGATACATACAAAAAAGAGAAAAAATATGATCAGGAAAAGGAGATTATAAATCAAACCAAAGAAGGAAAAGAAGTAGAGTGGTAGAATAGGCATTAAGGTTGATAATCAGGAGAATTGTGAGGATATTACAAAGTAGACCAGCTCTAGAAAGTAAGACATTAACCTAGATACCCCTCATCACAAATAGCTGGAATTTTTTACATAAGGGTTTGCTTACCTTTATTTCACTAATACCAGGAAACAAGTGTAACTCAGATTGGAAGATAAAAATTATACATTTTAATTGTACGTTTCTCTAACAATTTATAATTATGTATATGTATGGTATTATTGATGTAGATTAAGATAATTCACTATATTTCATCTTTTTTGTGAAAAAGGTGCCATTAACTTTTTCCTGTATTTGAATGCCTATATAATCCTGTTTTTGTAGATTTCTAAGTTAATTTTCACCAGGAAGTAAAAATTGACTTAGAGTATACAGTTAACAATAGGACATCCTCTTTAAATGTCTTTGCCTGTACCTTGTTTGTTGCAATGATAGCAATAGAATGAACACACATATAATAATTGTTTACCCTGTGTGGCCTTTGGGGTCATTTTATCTGGGCTCAAATTTTAGCTCTACCTTTATCAGCTGCATGTCTTTGAGCCAGTTACGTTATCTCTATAAGCTGCAATTTTCTCAATGGTTAAATAGAAATATATTATCCATTTCAACTGTAGTAAGGATTAAATGAAATAATCTATGAAAAGCACTCAGGCCCAGGGCTCCCAGAGGTTTGGAGGTGGACTGGGCCAGGGCAGGACAAGGGGGCACCTCCATTGAAGTAGACCATGCCGGAAGGCCACAGGCTTCCCACCCACCTCAGGCAGGCCTGTCAGCCACCCCTCCCCTCCCTGCACACAGTCTCCAGTAGGGCCAGAGAGGCCACCACCTGTTGGGAGTCTGGAGAAGGTGAGGCAGGAGAATAGGATCTGGAGACAGGGACCCTAAGGCTAACCTGCCCCTGACTTCTTGGAATTAAACCTAAAGGAAAATTTCAGCTTCTGATTGGTCATGAGCCAAGTCTTTACTTCAGCCTCTGATTGGTCATGGCCAAGTCTTCACTTCAGCCTCTGATTGGTTGTGGGCCATCTTCACTTGCATAGGGTGTAACCAATTGGAAGCCTCTAAAGGGTGTTACCAAGTTCTTTTAGTTAATAACCCCAGGGAACATTATATTCAGCCCTCTTAAGTCACTTGCTTGAGCCTGCTCCACTCTGTGGAGTGTACTTTTGCTTCAATAAATCTATGTCGCTGTCATCCATTGCTTTGTTTGAGTATTTTGTTCAATACACCAAGAAACTGGACAACTTGCAGTCAAGACTTCCCATCCAGTAACAAAGGGAAGCCAAGAAGTGGGTCCTGGGGGAGAGCTCACAATACTCCTGAAGGAAGCCATGACAAGATGGTGGCTCTGAGCGGGAGACAGGGACTGAGTGACTCAGTTCATTGCCAGAGGGCAGGATGCTGCCTTGTAATTCGACCATCCTGCTTTTGGCCCTCACTATCATGGTAGCTCTCACCACTTTAGCTATGCTGCCTACACAGACTGTGGTATCCAAGGCAGCAGGATCCTGGGAGTCTCTGTGCCTGCCTTTTTGGAAAGAGCAGGGCCTGAGGACAGGAACACATTTTAGATGTGCCTGCAGGGAGCAGGATTCCTCCACAGGCACTCATCCCGGCAGCTTCAGGCTCTTGGTTGTGATTGTTTTCATACCTGTGACAGATGATATAGACAGTCACACCGTAATGTCTGTTAATGGAAAGGGGTCCCGATCTAGACTCCAAGAGAGGGTTCATGGATCTTGCACAAGAAAGAATTTGAGGCAAATCCATAGAGGAAAGTGAAAGCAAGTTTATTAAGAAAGTAAAGGAATAAAAAAATGGCCACTTTATTGGCAGAATAGCCCCAAGGGCTGCTGGTTGACTATTTTTGTGCTTATTTCTTGGTTAGATGCTAAAGGAGTAGATTATTCATGAGTTTTCTGGGAAAGGGGTGGGAAATTCCTGGAATTGAGGGTTCCTCCCCTTTTTAGGCCATATAGGGTAAGGTCCTGCTACTGCCATGGCATTTGTAAACTGTCATGGTGCTGATGGAAGTGTCTTTTAGTATGCTAATATGTTATAATTAGCATATAATGAGCAGTGAGGGTGACCAGAGGTTACTTTTGTGGCCATCTCAGGTTTTTAGTGGGTTTTGGCCCACTCCTTTACTGCATTTTTTTAATTGACAAAGTCTTTGTGACCTGTACTTTGTGCCAACCTCCTATCTCATCCTGTGACTGAGAATGTCTAATCTCCTGAAAATGCAGCCCAGTAGGTCTCAGCCTTACTTTACCCAGCCTCTATTTAAGATGGAGTTGCTCTGGTTCAAATGCCTCTGATAAAACCTCTGTAGAAGAGCAGGACTCAGCAGAAAGACTGTGGCCCAGACAGCAGCTGCGGAGCTGTTGGAGCCTGCACTCACCCAATTTGGCCAAAGAAGCCCCCATATGCTCTGTGAAAAAGACTTCCAGAAGCTGTTGTGTCAATAACAGTCTCAAAACAAAAACAAAACCACCAACACTGACGATCATTCTAGAGTCTGATTTGAAAATTAGGGTCAAATTCTGCAGAGACTTTCAAGTGGCAAGATACCATCCTGGTCGCCAGAGCTAAGGTCCCATCCATCACACAGGGAAAATGCTCCATTGGCCATTCCTCAGCTTCTGGTTCTGGTTTCTGAGTTCTGTCTATACTGGAGGTGTTTTAAAGCTAGCGGGACCTTTACCCACTTACTCATTAACAGATCTAAATATGGAGATCAAGAGGGGAAGCCTTAAGTTAGAGTAGCGTCAACAAGAAAACAAAACAATGACTGAGCTCTTAGTGTGTACTGGGCATTGGCTAGCTACTGGGGATAAGGAGATGAAGAAAACATAGCCCTTTCATCAAGGAGCTCAATCTAGTAAGGTAGACAGACTGTTTGTTGGCAGGACCAGGCTTCTCTGAAGCAGAAGGAAACTTGAAATTAGGGTAATGAGCCTCACCAGGGATAGGCCACCACACTATCCCGATTATGTATGGACATAGGGCTATGACATAGCCCTGCTTTGACCCTCTAGCTGTGCTATAGGGCTAGATGGGACCAGGAGTAGCCCAAGCTAGGGGCTTCCATGAGCTATTTCCACTCCCCCAAGGCATTGCATAAGTAATGTCATTTATATTTGCACCGCAAAATCAAGAACACAGTTTTCTAAAACACCGGGTGCCTCCCCTACCCCCAGCTCAATGGGTGGTCTACCCTGGTTAATAGGTCCTTGTTTGTGTTAGAGAGGGAACACTCCACAGGGTTCTCCATGGTCAGCTGTGGCCCACAGGCTGCTGGCAAGTGGAAGCAGAGCTGCAGAGCCCTTGGGAGCCACAGAATGCCTCTGCCTGTCACACAGTGCCTACCCAGCTGCTGCTGGCCCACCTGTGGGCAGTAGTAATTAGTGATGTGCAGAATCCTGGGACTAGTGCTGGTGAACCTATGGATGCTCTGGGTGATCTGGACATGCGCTGTTGTGGTGGCCTTTATGGTCAGGAGATGACATGCAGTGAGAAGAAGGGAAGAGACGGCCCAGAGGGATTAAGCCCAGGGTGAGGTCCATGGAAAGGCCAGGGCCAAAATGTTCCCAGCACTCCAGGCCGGCAGGGGCCTCATATCACCTATGCTGGAGGCCAGTCCTTGACCGCTCCAAACCCTCTGCTTGAGAGGTTCTAAATCCTGACTGACTGATATGGTTTGGCTCTGTGTCCCCACCCAAATCTCATCTTGAATTGTAATAATCCCCATGTGTCAAGGATGGGACCAGGTGGAGGTGATTGAATCATGGGGGTTGTTTCCTCCATGCTGTTATTGTGATACTGAGTTCTTACCAGATCTGATGGCTTTATAAGTGTCTGGCATTTCCCCTGCTTGCTCACATTCTCTTTCTTGCTGTCCTGTGAAGAAGTATCTTCCACCATAATTGTAAGTTTTCTGAGGTCCCCCTAGCCATGCAGAACTGTAAGTCAATTAAATCTCTTTTATTTATAAATTACCTAGTGCTGGGTATTTCTTCGTAACAGCATGAGAATATACTAAAACAGTGAGCTTCTGAGAAAAGCATGAAAAAATAGGCCTCCTGAGCTTCCCCAAGTGACTGATGCAAAGCATATCCCTCACACTTCACAGTACAGTGGAGAAGATCTGCAGGGGCAAACTGCCGATGATCTCAATGACAGCACTGACCATCAGCAACCTGCCGAGCTGCCCAGCCAAGAAATTGCAAGATGGAAGTGACACTTGCAGGCAAAGAAGGAGAAGAAGGAAAGGCCGGAGCAGGCCAAGGCAGGAATGAAACCACCGTGCTGAGCACCCTGCATCTGCTTGAGGGTGGTAAGAGACAATGTGGAGGATCAGAACTTGGCAGCAAAGGGGATCAGGGAAGCAGGACATAGTGGGTCCCCCAGCATCCTGGCCACAAGTTCCTCTGAAGACTGTGGATGACAATGGTAGCTTAGGTGCATCCTTATTTCCCGAGGGGAGGTTGAAGAAGCAGAATGCAATTATGGGAAGAAATCCAAAGAAGAAAAGACTCACAGGACAAGACCAAAGTCTGATTGGCGAACAAGCCTTTCATTTTTTTTTTTTTTAAGACAGGGTCTCACTTGTCACCCACACTGAAGTACAGTGGTGCAATCTTGGCTCACTACAGCCTCCGCCTTCTGGGTTCAAGCGATTATCCTTCCTCAGCCTCCTGAGTAGCTGGGATTACGGGCATGTGCCACCATGCCAGCTAATTTTTGTATTTTTAGTAGAGATGGGGTTTCACCGTGTTGGCCAGGCTGGTCTCAAACTTCTGAGCCCAAGTGATCCTCCTGCCTTGGCCTCCCAAACTGCTGGGATTACAGGTATGAACCACTATGCTGAGGAGTAGGCCTTTTTGCAGGGTGCAAAGGCACAGCCTGAGAGGTAGTTCCTGAAGCAATTGCTGACCCTTCCCACTCTGTCTGAACTGCACAAAGAACATGTAATGGGGCCTCAGCAATAGTCCATGGAGGAGGACACCTACTGCCTGGACCCTGACCAGAGGCTTCACAAGGTGTATGAAAACTCAAACTGCTTGTATCAGACTGCTACAAATTGTTCCAAGAACTGGCCCAAGAATTGAAGAAAGACACTTCCAGTTTTCATAGCAAGACCCTCTTCCATGAGAAAACATCTCAGGAAGGCTGGATGACTGCCATGTCCATTGAGAGAGCTCTCTAGGCACTCTGGAAAAAAAAATGACCACAACAGGCAGAAGCCAGCTGACTGTGAGGCCATGTTCCAGTCTTTCCAGAGTGGTCCTTTGGTTCCTGGGGCTCTGCCTGCAGCCCACAGGGCACAGAAGTGCCAGGGGAACCTGGAAGTTCCAGGGCCACTAGAGTTTCCAGGAGGGAGGGAGGGAGGTCACGATGTGAGGGCTTGGGTCCAGAGCACCGGTTGATTTGATTCTGTTTTCCCTGTAGCCGGGTCCTGAATGCCGAGAGCCTCAGCAGAACATCAGCCAGTGCTGCTCTCTTTAAAGGACTTTTGATTGATCTCTTGTTAGTTTAGCTACTATTCATTAGTTGATGCTGAAATTGCCCTTATTGAAGTTTGATAGATAGTGTTACGTTTGTATGATACTGTTTTTCAAATAAAGATTGTTTAATATGAAAAAAAGAAAAGCGCTTAGTACAAAACATGGCATATTGTTACAGTTAAATAAATATGATTATTACTGTTACTTAAAAAGTACACATCGGTCGGGTGCAGTCGCTCACACTTGTAATCCCAGCATTTTGGGAGGCTGAGGCAGGTGAATCACCTGAGATCAGGAGTTCAAAACCAGCCTGGCCAACATGGCAAAACCATCTCTACTAAAAATACAAAAAATTAGCTGGCCATGGTGGCAGGCTTCTGTAATCCCAGCTACTTGGGGGGCTGAGGCAGGAGAATTGCTTGAACCTGGGAGGTGGAGGTTGCAGTGAGCCGAGATCATGCCATTGCACTCAAGCCTGGGTGACAGAGTGAGACCCCATCTCAACAAAAAAAGAAAAAAAAAAAGGACACATCATAGAATTATGAAATCACAGAATGTTCGTTATACAAGGCATTTGCTAGTGAAGAAATTGTCATTTCTTATTTTGTTTAGAACATGAGTACATAGAAAATTTTACTATTTATACTTTCAGGAATCCTTAAACATATTACTTAAACAGCTAGAAAAAGAGAAGAGGACTCTTGAAAGTCAAGTGAAATACTATGCATTTAAACTGGAACAAGAATCAAAGGTTTGGTTTTACTCTATGTTTAGCAATTCATTTGAAACTGCCATTATTTCTAATGTTATCTACAAACCTACTCTGTAATTATCATAAAATGCTTACAAAACTATTTTCTACACTATAGAGACATAAACCTTAACTTAGTCTTGCTAGTATTGCTCATCTTCTCATATGTTGGATTCTTTACTTTTGTATCTTCACATAGGCTTACCACAGGATCAACAATGAACGCCGTACATACCTAGCTGAAATGTCTCAGGTAACTCTTTTTATTTCAAATTCTTAGTGTTTCCTCTTACTATAAATTATAGCTTTCACTTTTCTAGGTTTTGTTTTTGGTTTGGGAGAGAAGCAGATGTTGGAATTAAGTTTCTAAATATGGAGGGTAAACAGTTATATATACCTACATATACAACTTGTATAAAAGGTAAAAATGGCCATGCCTGTAACCCCAGCACTTTGGGAGGCCAAGGCGGGCAGATCACGAAGTCAGGCGTTCAAGACCAGCCTGGCCAACATAGTGAAACCCTGAATCTACTAGAAATAAAAAAAATTAGCTGGATGTGGTGGTTGGTGCTTGTAGTCCCAGCTACTCGGGAGGTAAGGCAGAATAGCTTGAACCCGAGAAGTAGAGGTTGCAGTGAGCCGAGATGGCACCATTGCACTCCAGCCTGGGTGACAGAGCAAGACTCCATCTCAAAAAAAAAAAAAAAGGTAAAACGGACATAACAGTTTTCCAAATTAAGAGGTTATTTTTCATATTTGCTTCCTTAATTATCCTTTTAGTTTCACCTCTAATCACTGGAATTCAAACAGGTTGGTGCTATCCCTGTGCTATCATGAAATTAAAGGCACTTCACTTTATGATTATGCTTGGTAAGATCTGAGAGATAAGAACTGCTGTTGGTAGAAGTGTGTACTTATAAATATAGGATAGGGAGCTGATCAGTAAGTTGTGAAAGATGTTGCATCTATTTTCAAGCTATTCATTTGCCTTTTCATTTTATTTATGATATTGTTGATATTGTAGAGTTTTTATTTTGATGTTGTCAGAGCTGTCTTTTATTTATGATTTCTAATGTTATAGTTAAAAAGACCATCTCAATGTTTCATAGCATTCACCACATCTTTTAGTACTTGTATAGCATAATATCTGACATTTAACTATTTAATCACTATTAATCTTATTTTGGTATATGTTTTAGGATTAGGATGTAAACTCAGTTTTCAATGTGTGCCATCACAATGGAAGTGTCCAAAGAGCAGTTGAACATGTATGACTCTCAGTAAACAAAGATTTGAAAGTTATTATCATATAAAAAGTGAAGTCATTGAATGAATGAAATGCATTGGGGAGAATACACAGTGGGAAAAGAAAACATAATCTAGGCTATAACTCTGGACAAGTTCAGCAGTGACAGTCAAGGGAAGAAGAGCTGAAAAGAGTGTTGGAATCCTGAAGACATAGCTAGGTCAGAAAACGAGGTAGAGGATTTTGAGAATGAGATTGGCATAAAGAATAATTTGCTAATCGCCAATCCGGAATATCTAGATGGATTAATGAAAGGGCTGAGAGGAAGGGCATTAGGTTTGGGGATTAGAGCCAATAAGGGGATATTTAGAAAATTTTGAGAAAGTCAGGTCTACGGTGGGTAAAGGGCAGTGTGGGTTGTGGTGTTGACTAAGGTAAGTAAGACATTAAGACAAGATAGGATCAGTCCTTGTAGTCTCTTGTCTGTAAAATGGATGATTAGCTTAAACATCACGGTCCTTGATACTGGGTTGGATGCACTGATTCCTCCTAGACCACAGGTACCCTTATGCCTTTCCTCAGACTATGTGCTTGAATATGCTCCTTCTCGTACATGTCAATTCCACTTCCTTCAAGGTCTAGCACAAACACTACCTCTTTATGGGGCATGACATGATGAAAAGACCAGACTGTAGAGCCATTGCAAATCTGAATTTGAATCCCGGCTCTGTACTTATTACTGTGTGACCTTTCTGGGCCTTAATTTCCTTCCTCACTTGTGAAAAGGAAATATCAGTATCTTGAAAGAATTTTGTATGTAGAAAAATAATATATGTGAAGGGCTGAGTGAAATTTCTGGCATATAATAGGTTGTAAATTCCAGGAAATGATGAATATCACTTTCCTGTGTTTCTTTCCTGATCCTCCTAGCCCCTCTCTGTGACAGGGGCACCAGAATTTCTACTTGCCTTAGCCTTCCACCTGGTCCCTTATTGCTGATTTATCTGTTTGCTTCACTCAGCTGTAGGTTTCTCCCTGAGGTCAGGCAGGGTGACTCATGCTTTCTATTCCCTTTCACAAAGAGTGGCAAAAAGTAAATATGCAAAATTATTTACTGAACTGAACATAAAACCGAATTTATGTTCATAACCGTAAGCCCAAGTAATTAAGAAAAAGGTAATATATAACACATTGTTGGAGGATTTTTGTAAGGTTAAAAATAAAGTCTTTTGTCCTCAAAGCATTCATTTACCTTTGTTTATCTGAAAAATTCACTTATGTGAAATAATCCTACTCTGACTCTACAGGATCACTGAACATATGATAAAAGCCTATTTTAACAGCTTCCCAGGAAGATGTTAATCCTGTCCCCAGTATAAATGTTAATAAGGATTTTCACTCTAGAGTAAATTGTTAATCTTTATAGTGAAGGACAGTTCTAACCATGTGGACACTATGGTGATTGGAAAGGTTAATGGATGATTTGCAGTTCTTTCCATGCTGAATATGTAAATAATTGATTTTTTGGTAGATAACTAAAGCTATTTGCTGAGTGTGCTGTTTATCCTTCTACTGCTGTCCTTTCTGTGGCTTTGTCTCACTCTTGATTCATTGTTTTGAATGAAACAGTTTTCCCCTCTCAGGAGTTGTCTGATATGCACAATGTAAGTACAGTATGGACATTGCTTTTTAATACATAGGTACATTGCATTATTTAAAGTCAGGCAGAAAGACTGATTAGAGTTTTTTGCAACACATAATAAACATAAGTTTTAGTTTCTATCCTCGTAAATATAAAATTTTAGTAATGGCTCTGAGAGATTGAGAAAAATAATGCTTTTAGCTTACAGATAAGGAATCTGAGGCTTTGCTATTTCATTATCAGGAACTTCTAATTGTTAAAATTGTTAAAACATCATATGATGCCTGTTATTCTCCTTTCCTGAAACTTCTTTAAAACCCATTGGTTTAGTTACATCCTCTGAAGAATAAGAACAAGTCTACACTCCTCCTACATGACAGTTTTTCAAAGATTTGTAAATGACTATCAGTCTTCCAATAGTTTTTTGTTTTGTTTTGTTTTCTAGGCTAAAATATTAAGTTACATTAGCCATTCCTCATGACATAGATTCCAGACTGCCCAAGTATTTCTGCTGACTTTTTGGACAATTCTGTTATTGTTCATTTAAAAATATGGCTCCCTAGGTTTAAATTTAGTACTTGAGATATAATCTCAACAGCATAGTTACCCAAGTCTCAACTAACTCTACCACACCCATTCTCTGCTGCCTGAGTGATCATTCTGAAATACAGACACAACAGTGCTGTTTCCTGTTAAAAACCTTCAGTTTGCATTGCCCAGAAGATCACAACAAAGCTCTGTCATGTGGTCTCCGCAGGGTCCTCTCCAACCTGGCTGTGCCTGTCTTTGCAGCATTATTCCTGCTAATATCCTGGAATGCATTTAGACCAAATGCTATGTGCAATTCCTGGATATATCTGCTGCTTTATACCTAAGGTCCTTACTGTTCCTTCTGCCTAGAATATCCTTTCCTTAGTTCTTAACTGGCTACTCTTCCATGTGAAGCCCTCCCCCACCACCCTCAATTAGCTTCATCTGTATGCGTACAAAGCACCTGTGCACATCTCTATCAAAGCACTTAACTGTAATCACCTATTTATTTTGCTGTTTCCCCAATAGAACCATGACCCATTTGTCTTTGTACCTGAGTGCTTAATGTAGTGGCAGCATACAGTAGTTGCTCAATAACATTAGCTAAATGAATGAATGAATGAATGAATGAATTTCATTTTCTGTTCCAATATACCTAAACCTTTCACTCATATCAAATGATCGATATCTTAGCTCACACAAAAAAAGACAATCTATCAGGTGTGAAACTCAACTTTCCTACTTTTTATTTTCAAATTTATTCACATCTTTATCCACTGTTCCTGTTCTTCCTGTCTTAAAGGAAAAGGATCCCAAACCTCTTCCCCAGTCCTCTAGGACTTAATAATATTCCTCCTCATATTTTTAATCTCTTTCATTGCTTTTGGCTTAACCTTTGCTTGTGGCATGCTCAACCCTCCCACCAAAACGAAATAAAAACAAACCTTTACTTTACCATTAACCATCTTCATAAAACTACTACCTTAGCTTTCTTTTGCGAAGCCAAACTTCATGAATAAATGAATATGCTTATTGCCCTTGCTTTTTAGTCCTTGATCTCTTTTTATTTCTCTTGTGACCCCGCTATTGTGCTTTCACCCAGTTTATCTCCTAATAGCCAAATATAGCAACTCCTGTTCAAGTTTGGTGAAGCATCTGTGAGTCATTTTACACTGCCAACCATGCTCACTTCTTTGAATGCTCCCCACTCTTCCTGACTTGACTTCCATGATAGTATTTTTTCCTGGGTTTTCTTATTGTTTAAATGATGGCCTGTCTTTGGTGATTGTCCTATTCCTTAAAAGTTGCTTTCTAAAGTTTATATTATTGATTCTCTTCCTTCTCTGTGTACCCTTAACAAATGATTTCATTCACTCGTGGCTTCAATTGCCATCTCTAAAGTCATCAGCCTCAGTTGTTTCCGAATTGCAGATTACATTTATACTGCTTACTAGAAGTCTCCACCTTTATGTCCTGGAGGAATTTCAAGGTAGGCAAAAGTGAAACTATTGTCTTTCTATCTCTGCCTCAAAATACTAAAGTTTCTATTGTCTTATGTACCATAATGGCAGAGTGCATGTATTTTCTATATTTAGCATCTACTACAAGAAGTTTTAATGATCTATACCATGTAGGTTACATGGTTTTCACAGTTTCCTCCATATTTTTTTAATAAGGCACATGGACTATGGGGCTGAGATAGGGGGATTTCCAGAATCTTTAGAGGCTTGATAATAATGGAGAAGGTCAGACTCCCATTTTTCTCAGCTGCTCTTACACATTCTGCAAAAGAACCTGTAGGAGAGTTAATTGAGAATTGACTCTCTCTCTTATTTCTGAACTCAATTATGAACTAAGAGGATAAACAGTCAAATTTTTGTATTTCAGGGTTCTAGCTTACATCAAGTTTCTAAAAGGCAACAGATGGATCAACTGCCTAGGATGCAAGAGAATTTAGTGAAAACGTAAGTCTAGCTTTGCATTTTCTTTCTAATTAATTACATTTGCACATAAATGGCACTGACAAAACAGGTGTCCACTATATTTTGGAAGTTGAACTTCTAGGTTTTATAGCAATAATATGAAATAGCAGATGGTAAGAGAACTTAAAGAAGTTTGTGATCTTTTCCACTATTTGTACACATTTATTTTTTAGATCCCAGAGGCATTTTTAGGCCTCAAACATGATAATATATTATTTTTTAAACTAAAATAATATGTACCCAGGACAGCTTAAAACTACACCATTAACAATGACATAAACACAGGCATACCTTGGAGATATTATGGGTTTGGTTCCGGACCATTATAATAAAGTGATTATCACAATAAAGTGAGTTACAAAAATTTTGGGGTTCTCAGTGTATATAAAAGTTATTTTTATACCATTACTGTAAGTCTATTAAGTGTGTAATATCATTATGTCTAAAAACAATGTAGATACCTTAATTGAAAAAGATTTTATGCTGAAAAATGCTATTGGTTATCTGAGCCTTCAGTGAGCTATAATCTTTTTGCTGGTAGAGGGTCTTGCCTCCATGTTGATGGCTGCTGACGGATCAGGGCGGTGGTTGCTGAAAATGGAGGTACCTGTGGCAAATTCTGAAAATAGGGCACCGATTTGCTGCACCAGTTGTCTCTTTTATGAAAGATGTCTCTATGATATGTGTTGCGGTTTGATAGTGTTTTACCCACAGTAGAACTTCTTTCAAAATTGGGGTTGGTCTTTTCAAATTGTGTTGCTACTTTATTGACTAAGTCCATAGAATATTCTAAATCCTTGGCTGTTGTTTCAAAAATGACATCATGGTATCTTTATGAGGAGCAGATTTCATCTCAAGAGACCACTTTCTTTGCTCACCTGTAAGAAACAATTCCTCATCCATTCAAGTTTTATCATGAGATTGCAGCAATTCATTCAAGTTTTATCATGAGATTGCAGCCTGAAGAGATGACTGAATTGCTATTTCCAAAACATCTACAGTGACTTCCTCCACTGAAGTCTTGTACCCCTCAAAGTCATCTGTGAGGGTTGGAATCAACATCTTCCAAACTTCTTTTAATGTTGACATTTTTTACCTCCTCTCGTAAATCACAAATGTTCTTAGTGGCATCTAGAATGATGAATTCTTTCCAGAAGGCTTTCTTCCAGACCCATCAGAGGAATCATTATCTATGGCAGGTATAACCTTATGAAATGTATTTCTTAAATGATAAGACTTGAAAGTTAAAATTACTCCTTGATCAGGGCAGCATAATAGATGGTATATTAACAGGCATTTAAACAGCATTTATCCCTTGTGTTTCTCCCTCAGAGTTCTTATAACCAGGTACATTGTCAAAGAGTTGTAATATTTTGAAAGGAATCTTATTTTCTGAGCAGTAAGTCTCAACAGTGGGCTTAAAATATTCAATAAATCATGCTGTAAACTCTAAATTCTTGTGCTGTTATCTGGGCTTTATTTCATTTATAGAGTACAGGAAGAGTAGGTTTAGCATAATTCCTAGGATTTTCAGAATGGTAAATGAGCATTTGCTTCAACATAAAGTCACTGGCTGCATTAGCCTTGGACAAGTCAACCTGTTTTTTGATGCTTCGAAGCCAGGCAATGTCTTCTGCTCTCTAGCTAGGAGTGTGCTAGATGGCATCTTTTTTCCAATAGAGGCTGTTTGTTCACATTGAAAATCTGTTGGTTAGTGTAGTTGCCTTCATCAGTGATCTTAGCTCTTTCTTCTGGAGAACTTGCTGCAGCTTCTTCATCAGCACTTGCTGCTTCACTCTTATGTTATGGAGGGGGCTTTTTTTGTTAACTCATGAGCCAACCTCCGCTGGCTTCCAGCTTTTCTTCTGCAGCTTTCTCACCTCTCTCAGCCTTCAGAGAATCGAAGGGATTTGGGATCTTACTCTTGATTACGTTTTGGCTTTCGAGACTACTGTGGCTTCTTTGGTCTTTTATCCAGACCAGTCAAACTTTCTCCCTATCAGCAAGAAGGCTGTTTTGCTGCCTTATCATTTGTGTGTTCACTAGAGTGGTGCTTTTAATTTCTTTTAAGAATCTTCCCTTTGCCTTTACAACTTGGCTTAACTGTTTGGCACAAAAGGCCTAGCTTATCATTTCTAGCCAAATTCAAGTGAGAGATATGCAACTCTTCCTTTTACTTCAACACCATAGCAAGGTTACTAATTGGCCTAATTTCAATATTGTTGTGTCTCAGTGAATAGAGAGGCCCAAAGAGAGGATGAGAGACCCAGGAATGGCTGGTTGGCAGAGCAGTCAGAACCTACATATCTTTATTTAAAAGTTTGCTGTTTTATATGGGCATGGTTCGTGGCTCCCCAAAACAATTGCAGTAGTAACATCAGAGATCACTGATCACCATAACAGACAAAATAATAAAAAGTCTGAAATATTGTAAGAATTACCAAAATATGATGCAGACATGAAATGAACATATGCTACTGGAAAAATGATGCTGATAGGCTTGCCCAACACAGGGTTGCCACTAATCTTCAATATGTAAAAATGCTGTATCATTGAAGCACAGTAAAGTGAAGCATAATAAGACAAGGTATGCCTGAACAATTACAGCATCAGCCCTACTCTAAATATGTTCACTGGAGTGGACACTAAAATGATTATAGATGACAGTGCAGTTTAAACTGTTTTCCTATGAAAACAAAACCAATTTAGGATAAAGAACAGAGGGCCTGGTGCAATGACTCATGCCTGTCATACAGCACTTTGGGAGGCTGAGGCAGGAGGATTCCTTGAGGCCTCAAGTTCAAGACCAACTTGGAAAACATAGCAAGACTCTGTCTCTACAAAAAATTAGAAAAATTGACTGGTTGTGGTGGTGTGCACTGTAGTCTCAGCTGCGTGGAAGGCTGAGACAGGAGGATCACTTGAGCCCAGGAGGTCAAGGCTGCAGTGAGCCACGATTGCACCACTGCAATCCAGCCTGGTCAACAGAGCAAGACACTGCCTCTTAAGGAAAAGAAAACAGAAATGTTTTGTAAGTTTAGAAGTTTATATATATACACAATTTTCCCTGGTCCTATACTAAATACAGAAGAATTACTCAGGTAAACCCTCTCTGAGTAACTTTATTCCATCTAGGGGAAAACATTCATATATAACTTAACATTATAAAAAAAATTTAGCCAAGATGTGAATCAGCTGTAAGTCAGAATCCTTTTTAAATATAGATAAAAGTAAGAGGCACTCAAGTATAGCAAATTTCTTTGGTGGAGATTAATGTGGTGGCATTAAATATATTTAGTTAGATAAAGTATATTCTTTCTTGAATAGTCAAAATGCTTTAAATTATTATTCATTATCTTTAAACATTTTCATTATTGGAAATATAATGTAGTTTAAATATTAAAATAAATTCTGACAAAGACTTCCCTAGAAAAACTATTATACCACTGTGTCAGTGTCCCCAAGACCACTCCCATATTCAGCGATTCATTAGAAGAATTAATAAGGATTGGCAAATTCTTGTACTTGTGTCTAATATATATTTTCCTTTTTTCTTTCTTTATCCAATCCGTGTGCCTCACAGGGAATTTATAGCAAAGGAATACAAAGCAAAATCAACGAAGGGATAAGGCACATGGGATGGATTCTAAGAAAACTAGGCTCAAGCTTCCAAAAGTTTTCTCTAAGTTAGGGTCACATAGTTAATTTAACTCCAGCAAGGAGTTGTAATAGCAGGTATGACAGTATATGAAGTTTTATCTACCAGAGAAGCTCATTAGATACTTAGCCCCCAGTGTTTATATTGGAACAGATCACATAGGCTTCCTCTGCCTGGCATGCACCAGAATTCCAGACTCCCAGAAGGAAAACAGGTGTTCAATATAAACCACATTGTTTGTACAAATAGCATAGGCACAGTGAATCATTCTTTTCATTTGGGAAAAAGTTTATATCAGTTTAGGGAACTGTTTACCCATAAGTTTCTGGATACCAGCCAAGAACCAACCTCACAAGCAGGCTTTTCCAAAGACAATACTCTCAAGCCTGCTATATTGACTTTTCTGTACAACCACCCATTAATATCTTGCAGTTCAGATTTATTTTCCAATTTATATCTGTTCTAAAAATATATAGCTCTGTTATTCAAATTTGCTTAACTAGTGAAGAGGGAAATATTTTAAAAATGAAAGTTAAACTTCTTTATTATAATTATATATTAGCATATACACACATATATATCACCAGAATATAGATCTATGAAGGCAGTTTGGTTTTCCATTGAGTATTGCTGGGAGTTGGATCTGTCAGCGAGTAGACTCTCAAATGGGAATCAGCATGCAGGAAGTTTATTTTATTTACTTATTTATTTATTTAGAGATGGAGTCTGGCTCTGTCACCTAGGCTAGAGTGCAGTGGTGTGATCTCTGTTCACTGCAGCCGCTGCCTCCTGGGTTCAAATTATTCTCCTGCATCAGCTTCCCAAACAGCTGGGATTCCAGGTGTGTGCCACCATGCCTGACTAATTTTTGTATTTTCAGTAGAGCTAGGGTTTCACCCTGTTAACCAGGCTAGTCTCAGACTCCTGGCCTCAAACGACCCTCCTCCTGGCCTCCCAAAATGCTGAGATTATAGGCGTGAGCCACTGCACCTGGGCAGGAAGTTTGAGTGAGGGTTCTTAGGATCAACACCTGTGGGGGAAGGCTAGGAACCAGGTTTGGGCAGAGGGAATAGGGCTATAGTGCAGCTACAGTTCCCTGTACCAAGCTGATTTATGCATGACTCAAGTGTGGGCCTTTTTCCTCTTGCAGAATGACCCAGACCCTTATCCCTGGGAAATCTGAGCTTCTGTTTATCATGTCCTTTCCAGGTCATGGCTAAGATACTTATCCACTTACTGTCAAAATTGGGCAAGTTAGTACCAAAGGACAACCAAGTTGATCACCTGGTTGCCAAACTCATTCCTCCTCACCCCCTTATGTAGCAGCAGCTGTGAATCAGGCTGATAATCAGCTTGTCTGTGCAGCCCTCCATGCCGCACGTCTGAACTGAGCTTAAGGTGCTGGTGCATCAAGGTGGATGGCACAGTCTGGGATGCATGCCCTTTCAGCTGGTTTGTGCCCTCCAGCACTGCTTGTGCTTGATCCCAGATCAGTAACTTCCATCTCTGATGACACTTATTGTTGAATAGGGTACCTGGCATAAATTGGTGTTTAATAATTTTTGAATGAATTTATGACTAAATGGTCAAATGGAGAAAACATCCTCTACACTCTCTGAAACTATAATGCAAATCACTCATCTAATAGAAATATTTCTATGTCTCTCTAATAATCCAAATTAGGTATATATAATTGGTACTACCTCAAAATATTGCTTTTCTTACTTACTGGCTTAACTCTGGAAATTTTTGTTGATGACTCAAATTTGAGACTTTAAAGGAAGTTATGGTATTAGGCACCTCACAGAATGGGAAAATCAAATGGTCAATGGACATATGAAGAGAGACTCAGCACTATTACTCATCAGCATAATGCAAATTAAAACTACAAGATACAACCACAAATTTAGAAGATTGATGATTCCAAGTGTTGTCAAGGATGTGGAGGAATAGGGGATTCTCATACATTGTGGGTAGGAGTATAAATTTCTACAACCACTGTGGAATACTGTATTACTTTGTTCTCACACTGCTATGAAGAACTACCTGAGACTCGGTAAGAAAAGTTTAATTGAATCACAGTCCCGGAGGCTGTACGGGAAACATGGCTAGGGAGGCCTCAGGAAACTTACAGTCATGGTGGAAGGGCGAAGGGGAAGCAAGCACCTTCTTCACATGGCAGAGCAGGAGAGAGAGTGAATGGGGAAGTGCTACATACTTTCAAACAACCAGATTTTGTGAGAACTCACTATCACAAGAACACTAAGGGGGAGATACGCCCCCAGGATCCAATTACCTCCCACCAGGTCACTCTCCCAGCACCAGGGATTATAATTCAACATGAGATTTGGGTTAGGGACACAGAGCCAAACCATATAAATACATTTTAGCATTATTTTCTATATTTAGCTGACCATACACCTTCTCTATAACCCAACAATTCTAGTAATATATCAAATAGAATGGTGGATATATTTATGCCAAAAGAATAAGAATGTTTGTAGCAGCTTTATTCTTGACAGTTCAAAACTGAATGTAGCCTAAATGTACATCAGTAGTAGAATGGATAAAAATTATATATGTATACACACACACACACACACACACACACACACAGCATTATGGATAGTTCTCAGTGTTGAGTGAAATAGGTCAGAAATAAAAGAATATGTACAATGTGATCTCATTTAAAGTTGAAAGATAAAATTAAACTGTGATGTCAGAAGATAGGCTAGTAATTATTAATACCAGTGGGAAGGAAGAAGTAAATAATAATTGTGAACAACATGCTGGTATCTTCCAGTATGATGATAATATTCTATTGATTGACCTAAGTGGTGATTACATCAGTATTTGCTTTATTATAATTCATAGATTGGTACATTTATGATTTGTGAGCTTTTAATCAAGTCTCCATGGCTTTTAATGTTTGATTTGGTGGATATTCTCATATGTGCTAATATTAAAATATTGACTTACACAGTTTTCCTAATGTTCAGAACTAATCAGAATATTTGAAAATACCCTAGTAAATGTGAAATTCTCTTTTAAAACTCTAGCAGAAAGGGATAGTGCCTGATTGAATATTAGCTATTACAGTCCTACTATGTAGAATTATGGCCACAAATGAACAAGATAACTATACTGCTGTTGAAGGATGTATTCTAGAGATCTTTACATGCACCAGTTTGACAAAAGGCTCTTTATGATTGAATGGGAGAAAGAGTCTTTTTAGGGTAAGTTTAGTAAGTTGCCAAAAAGTCTAGAGAAGTTAATAGGTAACTTTTTTGACTGTGACCCATGGCATATGTTAACTATGAAAAATCATATTCCTGAAAGCAAGGAGCTCAGAACTAATACCATGGGAATAGTTCTTAAAAATAGAAAACTATAGTTTATTTTTTTTCTTGAGTGTGAAGCCTCATTTTTTTTCTGCTTATGAACAGTTTTAAAGTGACTAAAAGCCCTAAAGGAAGAAAATAACCAAGGAGCAAGCCATCGGTGCCCTGGAGCAAAATAATCTGAAGGAAATTGATTCTAGGACTTGGTAAGAGACAGATTGTTAGGGACATATCCTTCTGATTTTGATTTTTTTAAAGCAGCTACAGTAGAGGTAACACAACCAAAATATCCAATATTAAAGGAATAAGTCAATACCTATGTTAATATTAGGAAGTTGCAAAAATTACATTCTAGCAAAGAACATTACTGATATAGAAAAACACTTACCTATAGTAGTAAACAAAAATTATAGTACAAAATATGTTAGTGAAATTATGGATGATTTATATGTACACCTCTTAGGTTTTATATAAGAATATGCATACTTTATAATCATTTTAAATAATTTTATGTTAAAAGAGAAAAGTCAAGGGACAGTCCAGATAGACTATGGAAATTCTCAAGTCAAAATAGCAGTGTAAATACTGTATAACTAATATAGTACAGTATTTTTAAAAAATAGCAAGAAGCAAGGTGGTACAGTAGTACTCTTACCCAAGGGAAATACATTCCAAAGACCACCAGTGGATGCTGAAACCATGGATAGTACTGCACCCCATGTATACTATGGTTTTTTTTTTTTTTTTTTTTTTTACGTACATAGTTATCTATGATTAAATTTACAAATTAGGCACAGGAAGAGATTAGCAATAACTAATAATACAACTTAACTATAAAGCATACTGTAATAAATGTTATATGAATGTGGTGTGTCTCTCTCAAAATAGCTTATTGTACTGTAATCACCTATTTTCAGACCATGGCTGACCACAGGTAACTGAAACTGTGGAAAGTAAAACCATGAATAAAGGGGGGACAAGTGTAGATGAAAATAAGCACTGACTTTGGAGCAGATAGACCCTCAGTTTTTGCCTCCACTACTTATTATTTAATGTGGTTTTATATAAGTAACCACTCTCACATTCTATTTTCTTACCCATAAGATGCAGAGATGAAACCCAAAAAGAATGATAGGTATGAGAATTAGAGGTTATTAAAAAATCCCTAACTCAATAAATATTATCATTACTATAGTACTTTATTGAATATAAAGAATCAGCAAAGTAATAATATATTTATTTGTGAGGACAGAAAAATACATATGACAATAATTTGGAACTGCGAGTGACTGTTATGCTATTAATAACAAACTTACAGAAGGCTTAGCCACTACTGTTTGTTTAAAAACCATTATACTCAGGACTGTAGAATGGTTTCCCAACTTTCTTAATGGTGACTGACACCATATTGTGATCCCTATACCCACATATATATTTCTATATTTCACAATTTATGAAATATTTTCTCTTACTCTGTGTGATGCATGTTGATATTTCTTTTTCTGTCCTTTTTTTCTTTTTTTAAAGAGTCAGGTCTTGCTCTGTAGTCCAGGCTAGACTGCAGTGTCACAATGATAGCTCATTGTAACCCTAAACTCCCAGGCTCAAGAGATCCCCCTGCCTCAGCCTCCTGAGTAGCACGGACTATAGACATGAGCCACCATGTCCAGCTAATTTTTTTATTTTTTGTAGAGAATAGAGACAGGATCTTGCCATGTTTTTCAGACTGGTCTTAATCTCCTGGGCTCAAGCAGTCTCCTACCTTGGCCTCCCAAAATGCTGGGATTACAGGCATGAATCACTGCACCTGGCCCTTTTCTGTTTTTTTTTAATTAATGTATGTTCTTTTCCCTCTTCTGTTCTGTTTACTTTTCTGTTATTTTTATATTGCTATTGTAATTCATTAAATCAATCCACTAACGTGCATTCTGCAGTTTGGAAAACACTGCTCTAAAAGACATCTAGGAGATTAAACATCTTTTACCATTGAAGTACCTCAGCTTCATCATTAGTGTCATTAGTCAGTTATTATTCAGACATTAGTGCCATCATGTTAGTTAGATCTTTTAGAAATGGGCCATATTTCGAAGCTACTCAAAGCATTCTTAGTGTAATAGAAAATCATTTAGTACTATAAATAATAAATATCTATAATGAGCTATATTAATTAAATATAATAATTGAGTGGTTGTGGTTCCATATTTTACCAGAAAAAAATCATTTTTAAACATCATCAGTAAAGAAATTTTTAACAGGAAATGGATTATTCTCAAAGCACATTTTAAAAATATTTTTTATTGAGATATTACTCACATACCAAAAAAATTATGCTTTAGCATACAACTCTGTATCTTTAGTACATTGGAAGGCCGAGGTGGGATGATCACTTGAGCCTAGGAGTTTAAGGTTGCAGTGAGCTATGATTGTGCCACTGCATTGCAGCCTGGCCAACAGAGCCAGACCCAATTTAAAACAAATTTAAATAAAAATAATAAAGTAAAGTATACAGTTCAATGATTTTTCGTATGTTCATGGGATCATGCAAGCATCACCACTAACTGATTCCAGAACATTTTTCATCACCCCAAAAAGAAAGCCTATATGAATGAGCAGTCAGTTCTCAAACCCCCTTCTAGTAAACTCCTGGCAATCACTAATCTGCTGTCTTTATGGTTTTCTCTGGTTTTGTTATTTCATATACAGTCAATCATGTGTCCCTTAATGATGGGGACATGTGAGAAGTGTCTCATATGGCAATTTTGTCATTGTGCAGACATCATAGAGTGTGCTTACAAAAACCTCGATGGTATAGCCTGCAACACAGCTAGCTATATTGTATAGCCTATTGCTCGTAAGTTACAAACCTGTGCAGTATATTACTGTATTGAATGCTCTGGCAATTGTAACACAATGGTAAGTATTTGTGTTTATAAAAATAGAAAAGGTACAACAAAAATACAGTATTATAATCTTACAGGAATACTGTCATATATGCAGTCCACTGCTGATTGAAATGTGGCACGTTTCCAACTGTAAGTGAGAACATACACTATGTGAACTTGTATGTTTAACTTCTGCCACTTAATATAACATTTTCAAGGTTCATCCATGTTGGAACATAAATGAGTTATTTATTCCATATTGTGATAGAGTAATATTCCAGTTTTTTGATATACCACATTTTATTTATCCATTCATCAACTGATAGACATTTGCGTGTTTACACCTCTTCACCATTATGAATAATGAATGCTACTATGAACATCCCTGTTCAAGTTTTGTGTGTAAATGTTTTTAATTCTCTTAGGTGCATGCCTAGAAGTAGAATCAATTCCATTCTGTTTCTCTTTTTGAGGAACTGCCAAGCTGTTTTCTATAGTAGCTGTACCATTTTATATTCCCATCAGTAATGAATCAGGGTTCCAGTTTCTCCACATCATTTTCAACACAAATTGTCCTTTATTTTAAAAAAAAGTTAACCATCCTAGTGGATGTGAAGTGGTATCTTACTATGGTTTTGATTTGCACTTTCCTAATGACTAATGATGTTGAACATCTTTTCATGTATTTGTTGTCCATTTCTATACAGACAGCCTTCCATACCCATGGATTCCACATCCATGAATTCAACCAACTGTGGACCGAAAAAGTTGGGAAAACAACAACAATAATAATAATACAATAATAAAAAATAATTTTTAAAAACCCAATACAGTATAACATCTATTTATGTAGCATTTACCTTGTATTATGTATAAGTAATCTAGAGATGATTTAAAGTATACTGGATTATATGTGTACATTATATGCAAATATGACACAATTTTATATAAGGGACTTGAGCATCTGTGAATTTTTGTATCCATGGGAGCCCTGGAACCAATCACCCTTGGATGTAGAGGGACAACTGTATCTCTTCTTTGGAGAAATGTCTATTCAAGTCCTTTGCCTATTATTAAATTGGTTTGTTTGTCCCTATTATGTTGCATTGAGAGCATTGTATATTCTGGGTACTAGACCTTGTCAGATACAAGATTTGCAAATTTTTTTCCCATTATATGAATGGTCTTTTTACTTTCTTGATAATATCTTTAGAAACACAAAGATTCTTAATTTTGATGAAGACTATCATCTACTTTTTCTTGGTTGCTTGTGTTGTAGGTGTCATATATAAGACATTATTGCTCACCTATATTTTCTTCTAAGAGTTTTATACTTTTAGCTCCCTTTTCACCCATTTTTAGTTCATTTTTTATATGATGTGAGGTAGGGGTTTGATTTCACTCTTTTGCCTGTATTTATTCAGTTGTCCTAACACCATAGGTTGAAGACTGTCCTCCCCCAATTAAATGGTCTTGGCACTCTTATAAAAAAAATAGTTTACCATAATATTTGGGTTTACTCTTAGTGTCTCAGTTTTATTTCATTGATTTATAACACTATCCTTATGCCAATACCATACTGTCTTGATGACTAACTTTTTAGTGAGTTTGAAATCAGGAAGTGTGAGTACTCTAATTTTACTGTTCTTTTTCAAGATTATTTTGGTTATTCAGAGTCCCTTTTATTTCCATGTGGATTTAGGATCCACTTGTCAATTTCTTCACAAAATACAGCTGGTGTTTTGGTAGAGTGAGTGTGTTGAATCTGTAGGGCACTTTGGGTAGTATTGCCATCTTAACAATATTAAGTCTTCCAAGAACATGGAATTTCTACTTATTTAGATCTTCTTTAATTTCTTTCAAAGATATTTTATAGATTTTAGTGTACAAATCTTGCAATTCTTTAGCTAAATTTGTTCCTTATATTCTTTATGATGCAGTTTGAAATAGAATATTTCATTTTAAGACTGTATATTGCTGGTGTCTAGAAATATAGTTGATGTTTACATATTGATTTTAAATCCAGAAGCCCTGAGGAACTTATTAGATCTCATAAATATATGTGTGTGTGTGTGTGTGTGTGTGTGTGTGTGTGTATGACTTAGTATTTTCTGTATACAAGATTATGTCACCTAAATAAAGATCATTTTACTTCTTTTTTTTTCCTTCTAGTTTGGATGCCATTATCTTTTTTTCTTACCTAATTGGCCTGGCTAGAACCTCTCATATGATGTTGAATAGAAGTGGTAATAGTGAACATTCTTAACTTGTTCCTTATCTTAGAGAGAAAGCTTTTGGTTTATACATTAAATATGATGTTGGCTGTAGATTTTTTTCATATATTTATAAAATTAGATTAGTGCTTAGAAATTTATAGCTATAAATATATTTTTAAAGGAATAATTTCAAATAAAATCAAACCTTCCACCTTATGAAACTTGAAAAAGAAGAGCAAATCAAACCCAAAACAAGCAGAAACAAGAAAATAAGGGTAATATTTGCCTCATAAGCTAAGTTGGAAGGTATTCTTTCCTATTTCATTTTTATGAAGCATGCATGAAGGATTGGTTTTTTTATATGTGTGATTTAATGTTGGGTAGAATTTACCCACAAAGTCATCTGGTCTTGATCTCTGGGAATTATAATTAACATCTTAATTTATAACAATCTACTTTAGGTTCAAACCAACTTAATTTCAATAGTGTACCAAAAGTTCTGTCCTATGTAGCTCCATTCCCTCCACCTTATTTTGTGCTGTATTGTCATACAAATTACAACCTTACCTATTTTGTTTCCATTAACAGATTTACAATGATTGCTTCATGTAGTCATTTTCTTAATCAGTTAGGAGATTTAGAAAGACAAACAAAAACCACATTTATCCTATTATTTATGTTTACCTATGTAGTTATCTTTACAAGTTTTCTTTATTTCTTCATGTGGATTTGCACTACTATCAAATGTTCTTTTATTTTAACACAAAAGTCTCTACTATTTTTTATAGGGCAGGTTTGCTGATGATTAATTCCTTCTGTTTTTTCTTATCTGGAAATATCTTAATTTTTCTTTTATTTTAGAAGGATAGTTTTTTTGCATACAGAATTCTTAGTTGAAAGTCTTTTCCCTTTAGCACTTTGAATATTTCATCCCACTGCTTTCAGCCTTCAGAGTTTCTGATGAGAAATCAGTTGTTACTCCTATTGAAGATTCCTTATACATACCAAGTTGCTTCTTTCTAGCTGCTTTCAAGATTCTCTCTTTGTTCTGGCTTTTGATGGTTTGACAATGATGTGTCTGGATATTGATCTCTTTGATTTATTCTTTTTGGAATTTATTGGGCTTCTTAAATTTGTAAATCAATGTTTTTAATGAAATTTGGGAAACTTTTAGCTATTATTTTTCAAACATTCTCTCTGTCCTTTTCTCTTTCCCCTTGCCTTCTGGGACACTCATTATACATATGCTGATATACTTGATGGTGTTTTACAGGTCTCTGAGACTGTTCAGTTTTCTTTAGTGGGGGACCACAGGCTCTTGGTCCCTAAAGTTTGCTAAAAATCACAGAAAGGCAGATTTATTAATAGGAGAAAAGGCACACAAATTTATTTAATGTGTATACATGGGAGTCCTCAGAATGAATATCCAACTTCCCAATGAGTTATAGAAACTTATATACCATTTTGAGATTATAGAAAGAGTTGGGGCTTAGATTTTGATTTTAAAAAAGGCTACGGGAGCCAGGAGAAGAGGCTTGGTGAACAAAGGTGGTCTTTTTATGTAGATAAAGCCACCCTCAGGGAGAAGAGATGGTAAATGTTTCTTCTCAGACTTTTAAATGTGTCAGACTTTCCATCTCTCCTAGATCTGGGGAGAGGCGTAGAAAGGGGAGGTGGCACAATTGCATTAGTGGAGATTTTCCATGTTAATGCAAACTTTCCCCACTTAAGACAGCTTTGCAAGATCATTTCTGCCTGCCGGCCAAGATACTGACATTTCAAAATATGTCAAAGAAATGTATTTTAGGGTAAAATATTTTAATTTCTTCCACTTTATTCTTTGTTATCTGTTGCTCAAACCAGACGATCTTAATTGGCAAATCTTAACTTCACTAGCTCTTCTGCCTATTCCAATCTGCTGTTGAGCTCTTCTAGTGAATTCTTCATTTCATTTATTTTCACTTTCAACTCCAGAATGTCTATTTGGTTCTTTTTAAACAATTTCTGACTCTTATTAGTGTTCTTGATTTGGTGAGACATTATTCTCATAATTTCCTCTATAGATATGATCTCCTTTAGTTCTTTAAACATATTTTAAAACAGTAGATTTAAAGACTTTGTCTATTAAGTCTAACATCAAGACTTCCTCAGGGAAAGTGTTTGTTAGTTGCTTTTTTTCTTGTGTAAGAGCCATGGTTTTTTGTCTCTTATATATTGTAATTTTTTTGTTGAAAACTGGATGTTTTAAAAAATATAATGTGGCCACTCTGTATATTAGTTTCTTTCTCCTCACCAGGGTTTGTTGTCATCACTGTTTTTGCTGCTGTTTGCTTGTTTAGTGACTTTTTCTGAAATTCTATAAAATCTATATCCTTTGTCGGGGTGGACACTGAAGTCTTTGTTGAGTTAGCTTAGGGATTAGCTAATGATTGAACAGATTTCTTTAAATGCCTGGAATCAATAAATCTAGCCTTTGCAGATGGACTCTGTGTGTGTGTGTGTGTGTGTGTGTGTGTTTGCTGGAGCATGCCTTCAACAGTCGACCAGGCAAATTACAATTGTACCTTATTCTTTCTTCACATCCTGCTTGTGTGGAGCCTCAAGGTCAGCCAGAGGCAAGAGCTTACTTGGGGCCTTTTCAGGCCTTTTCTGAGTATGCACACAGTTCTACGCATACTCACAGTTACACATGTGTATGGCCTTCTAGATTCCAAAAAATATAATGGAGCTTATTAACACTCATTTCTCAGATTTTCCTTTTTTTTTTTTTTTTTTTTGAGACAGAGTCTCACTCTGTTGCCTAGGCTGGAGTGCAGTGGTGTAATCTTGACTCACTGCAACCTCTGCCTCACACTCAACTGATTCTCATGTCTCAGCCTCCCAAGTAGCTAGGATTACAGACATGCAGCACCATACCTGGCTCTAGATAGATAGATAGATAAATTTTAGTACAGGTGAGGTTTAACTGTACTGGCCAGGCTGGTCTCAAACTCCCAGCCTCAAGTGATCCACCTGCCTCCCTTAGCCTCCCAAGTGCTGGGATTACAGGTATGAGCCACTGCCTCTGGCCTCTCAGCTTTTCCTTTTAAGCTTCCTAGTTGAGGCCTATTTTTTGCCACAATTGTTACCTACTAACTCAGGCAGCTCTGAAATTAAACAGTGGTTTCTTACTGTTCCAGCAAATGCCCCTAGGGAAATGGCTGTTTACACTGGACCATCTCCTAGTCAGGTCAAATAAAGACAGCTTTGTAAGTGGTCTTTCAGGTAATCACCAGACTGTTTAAATAATGAAAATACTCTTGGAATGAAATAGGTGTTAAAGGAGCTCCAACCCCATTCTGCCCCTTATGGTGTCTGCCAGGCTACTGAGTTTTCACTGCAGTTGTGGGCTGCTGTTTTTCAAGGCTACCATGGAGCTGGGAATGAGGGCCAGGGTAACCGTGGATAGGCATAGGGCAAGTTAAAATGCTACAAAGCTCAGTGTTCGAAGTTTCAGCCATTTGTTGTTGTTATTTTATAAATTTTCCAGGATTTTTGCAACACTTTCATTAATTTCCAGAGTTTTAATAAAGTTGTTCTAACCATATTTGCCAATTTCTCATCACTTTTATGGAGACGAGAATTTTATCCTTCATTTTTATGAGGAGAAAATAACAGGTTCTTACTCTGTCATGTTTACCACCATCACCCCTTAACTAAAAGTTTTTAGGAAATTGAAGTGGACTTTTACTCTCTCAAGTCGGAGTGTAAGGAAGGTTGACTTTTTAATGGCACATAGGTCAATAAGGGAAAAAGGATCTCATGGAAATCTAAGAAAAGGAATTCATGTCTTTGTCTTATCCTGGATCTGTCTTATCCCTCATTAGACAAAGCTTTCCACATTGGGGCACCTGACATGCTACTTCCCAGCCTTTGAATTATCTACCCTTAAGCTTTATGCCTCTGTAGCTGTGGTGAGATGATGTGTTACAGCAGAAGGCTGCCTAAGATTGTACTGTAAGCAGAAACTACTCACAGGAAGATTTCCATGTGAAGGCCTATGGGTGGGAACAAGGTGCAATATACAGTTTGCTCTGTGTGGCCTATAATTTTTTTGTTGAACATAATGGTGACTGAAAAGTTATGATTAACACTTACTATTTCAGGAGCAGATATAATCCAGCTAATCAGAAGATAGTGAGTGCCAAGAGAGGACCAGTAAAAAAGATTACAAGATCAAACCATCTTCCAGAACTCTATTCGTGATTCCAGAACTGGGTGGATTTCTATTTCTTCCTTTTTTCCCCCATCTATAATATTCAACTTGTGAAATTAATGGTCAGCACATTTCTTCAGGGAATAAAATAAATAAGAAAGAACAGCCAAAATTTTCTTTAACTCATCTTCCAGAAATGTGTTCCTTTGTCTGCATAAAAGTAATTTTCTCCAGTGACCCTAAACTAACTCACAAGAAGTGCTTGTGAGTTTTAAAATATCCTAGGAGATCTGAAGGCTGGTGTAATCACAGCTGCTTTTAGTAATAGACCCATGATCAGCTCTGATAGTAGCATTGCTATTCTATTTGGTTTCTGGTTGGCTGTTAGCTAAAAGTATGTATTCATAAAATCTTTTTGCCATTTTGGGCTGCATCTTGCTCAGTTTTTTAAATCACAGGTTTAAACAAAGCCAAAAATCAAGTCCATTTTAAATTTTGACTTGATATATGGTATTGTAGAACAATCTTCAATCATAAATCAACGTGTTCGTTGTTTCTACTGTGCCATGAACTTAGGAGATCTGGGGCAAGTCCCTCTACCTCATGTTTATTTCCCACAGCTATAAAATGATTGAAGCAAACTATGCACTTTCTAAGGTTTTTTACAATTCTAGAAAAGCAATATTTATTCAATCATAAGGTCCTGCCACTTACTTAGCACTGGTGATTTAAGTCATTTTGTGACATGATAATTCATAGCGACGGACGACGGACTAAATCTTTAGACCAAACTGCAAGTGTTCATAATACTCAAGTCCAGAAGTGTAGATAGAATGAGGATAAGAAAAGAGAATTCTTTTGAGGCATTTACAAAACTTATTGAATCGTCTCATTCATGGTAAGACTGTTTTTGTCTTTAGATAGTTTTTGTAACTATCACCTAGGCCTGGAACATATAACTTATTTGTCCACTTCAATAAGTGAAGTCATTGGACTTTAAATTCATAGAAATCACCCAGAGGTAAGTACAGTTTCCAGCTAATGGCGTTCTCACTCTATGTCCTGCACAAAACCTGAATTCTATTCTGTATCATCAGTAATGAATACCAAATGCATTTCTATAACTACTTCTATAGAAGTTTATTTTTTTAAGGAAGAATATATAAATTTAATATAGCCAAAAATATTTTTAAATGACTTTAAAATGTAATGCAGAGAAATATAAAGTAACTTTCTGTAAGTTACACTACAATGGAATTATTTGTGAACATTTTCCCCTATTGTTTAGCTAACTATTGATATTAGGTGCCTTGACCCATATCATTAGACAAACATTAGATTTTTATGTCTTATACCATCTTTCTTAGCATTAGTAGAAAATTAATAATTTAAATACCAATCATTATAGGCTGGGTGTAGAGGCTCACTCTTGTAATTCTAGTACTTTGAGAGGCCAAGGTAGGCAGATCACTTGAGTCCAAGAGTTCGAGACCAGCCTGGCCAACATGGCAAAACTTGTCTCTACTTAAAAAAAAAATATATATATATATATATATATATATATATATATATATATATATATATAAGAATTATGCTGGAGTGGTTGTGCATGCCTATAATCCCAGCTACTCAGGAGACTGAGGCACAAGAATCACTTGAATCCAGGAGGCAGAGGTTGCAGTGACCTGAGATCATTCCACTGCACTCCAGCTTGGGAGACAGAGCGAGATTCTGTTTAAAAAAATTATAATTATAATTATCAATGAAAAATAAACACTTTTTTTTCATACAGAGCTACGCTATTGTGGGGATGATTGAGGAACTTTTAAAGTTATCTCAAATCACTGGGATGAAATATTAGTTGAACATCTTATCACAGGGACTCTATTCCATTTAGGTGTTGGTTCTGCAGGAGCTGCTTTGGGATACTTTTCAGGTGTCTTAAAATGTCTGTATTAAACAGAATGATGATATGTTGAGACAGTATGAAGAACTGAAATGAGGGACTCCAAAATCTGTTTTCTAATATCAGTTTTGCCACTTATAAGCTTCTGACTTTGAGTAAATAACTTTTCATATCCTGTTTCTTCCTTTACAGTGTTGGGAATATTTACCTTAATTACTGCCTTGGGATTGCTGTGCAGATCAAGGGTACTTACCACATATTTATTTCTTTAATAGCCTCATTCCCACTAAAAGGGATGTGAGTTAGCTTTTACTAAATATGGAGGCATCAAAAATACCTACAAGGCAAAAGATGAAAATTAAAATTTAGCAAGAATTTCCTACTAAGAAAAGTTTTAGTCTTAAACCTTCTACCAGTCAGTGCAAAGAAGCAATGACTGCTTTCCTCTGTAGAAGGAATCTACAAGTAGAGAAAAAGCTGTATCTAGTTCTAAGCTCTGAAAGTAATTTGTCATAAAGAAAATGCAATTACTGGCCGGGTATGGTGGCTCACACTGCCTATCACTTTGGGAGGCTGAGGTGGGTGAATTGCTTGAGCCCAGGAATTCCAGACTGGCCTGAGCAACATTGCAAAACCCCATCTCTACAAAAAATACAAAAATTAACCAGGTGTGGTGGTGTGTGCCTGTAGCCCTGCTACTCAGAAGGCTAAGGTGGGAGGATCACTTGAGCCAGACCAGGAGGTTGAGGCTGCAGTGAGCCATGATCATGCCACTGCACTCCAGCCTGTGTGACAGAGTGAGACCCTGTCTCAAAGAAAAATTTAAAAGATCTAATTATTTGTTGCAGTAACCACTGCAAAAATGACAGTTTAGGGTCTTTGACACTCAAATATGTATTGATTTCAGTATTTGTTTTGTTGGAAAGTTCAGAATTCATAAAGCAAAACAATCAGTAAAACAATATATATTTAAAAATTTAAGATATCTAAATGTATTACAAAATGTCAAGACATACCATTTTTAAAAACAAATATTGCTGTAATAAAAAAGATAATGAGTATTGACAAGACTGTGAAGAACGTGGAAGCTTCATATGTTGCTGGTGGGGATGTAAAATGATGCAGCCACTTTGGAAAACAGCCAGTCCCTCAAAAGGTTTAACTTAGACTTACCATATGACACAGTAAGTCTCTTACGTATATGCCCAAGGGAAATGGAAAGTTATGTCCACGTAAAAACATGTACAGGAAGGTTTTTGGCACCGTTATTCAAATAGCCAAGAAGTGGAAACAACCCAAATGTTGATCAGCTGATGACTGGGTAAATAAAATGTAGTATATTCAAACAATGGATGTTATTTGGCAGTAGAAAGGAATGAAATGCTGATATATACTACAACATGAGTAAACCTGCGAAACATTATCCTAAAAATAATGGAATAACAAAAGACCATATATTGCACAATTCCATTTATATAAAATGTCCAAAACAGGCAAATCATAAAGACAGAAGATAGATTAGTAGTCGCTGAGGGTTGATGGAAGGGTCGGTGATGGAGAATGACTGCTAATGGGTACAGGACTCCTTTTGGGGGTGATGAAAATATTCTAAAATTGATTCTAGTGACAGTTGCACAACTCTGTGAAAATAAAACTATTGTATACTTTAAGTGGGTTGACGGTATGTTTTGTGATTTATACCTCAGGTTGTTGTAAAAAAAAGTTAAATATACATTAACATTTTAATATTAATTAGTAGATAAATGTTAATGAAATATTATTTGATCTTTCTCAAAAATATGATCCTAAAAATACAAAAATGCATCATCGCTAGTGCTATTACTGGGTACAGAGCCTACTTTTTATTTATGTGTTTGTGTGTGTGTGTGTGTGTGTGTGTGTGTGTGTGTAAAAATACAATATACTGGTTGGAATATCTGCTTTATTAGCATACTTGTACTTTCTCTCTCCTTATTCACATTGCTTCAAACAGCCACCTCTTAAAACAAGAACTGGACCCTTTAGAGGTCATTTGCTTGGAGACATTGGCTTTCAATGCTGCACATGTGGCTGGGCCAATTAGAAAACAGGACACACCTTGGATGAAAAGCACTTTAGCTCACTTGCTTACATGGGTCCTCAACCTTAGCCATGTGACAGACTCACCTGAAGAGCTTAAAGTAAAATACTCAAGCGTGTGTACCACCCCCAGGATTGTGATCTCACATTTATTACGTTAAGCCTCCCCCAGGAAATTGTGCAGAAAAGATTGGAACCCACTCTGCTGGTTCAGTGTGGCCCCATCTCTCAAACTGAATGAAACTTCTTCCAACTCTCCTCAAGCTGACTTCACGTTGGTCTTATTATTTTTACTTTTTTCAGTGAGAGATAAGGATTTTATTTTTTCTTCGTTGTTATTTATTTCAAGTCTTATTTTAGACTCGGGGGTACGTGTGCAGGTTTGCTACCCTGGTATATTGTGTAATGCTGAAGTTAGGGGCACAAATAATCCTATCACACAGGGACTCAGCATAGTACTCAACAGTTGTTTGTCAATGTTTGCTCTTTTCTCCCTCCAGCCTCTAGTAGTCCCCCATGTCTGTTGTTGCTATCTTTATGTCCATGAGTACTCAGTGTTTGGCTATCACCTGTAAGTGAGAACATGCAGTATTTGGTTTCTTATTCCTGTGTTAATTTGCATAGGAAATTGGCCTCTAGCTGCATCCATATTGTTACAAAGGACATGATTTCATTTTTTATGACTGTGTAGTATTCCATGGTGTGTTTCAGGAGTGCCTGGCCTCTGTCAGTGGACTGGTACCCATCCATGGCCTGTTAGGAACCAGGCTGCATAGCAGGAGGTGAGCTGTGAGCAAGCAAACATTACCACCTGAACTCTACCTCCTGTCAGATCAGCAGCAGCATTAAATTCTCATAGAAGCATGAGCTCTATTGTGAACTGTGCATGTGAGGGATCTAGGTTGCGTACTCCTATTGAGAATCTAATGCCAGATGAGAATTTAATGACTAATCTGAGGTAGAACAGTTTAATGCTAAAGCCATCCGCTCCCCACAACGCAGTCCATGGAAAAATTATTTTCTATGAAAGCATTTTTGCTGTCAAAAGAGTTGGGGACCACTGGTGTATATATAGCACATTTTCTTTATTCAGTCCACTGTTGATGGGCACCTAGGCTGACTCTATGTCTTTGCTATTGTGAATAGTGCTGCGATGCGCATGTTAGTGCACCTGTCTTTTTAGTAGAAAGATTTGTTTCCTTTTGGATACATTCCCAATAATAGTAAGATTGCTGGGTCAAAGGGTAGTTTTAAGTTCTTTGAGAAATCTTCTTTAAGGATATTGAATATTGGCCCCCACTCTCTTCTGGCTTGTAGGGTTTCTGTTGAGAGATCTGCTGTGAGTCTGATAGGCTTCCCTTTACGGGTAACCTGACCTTTCTCTCTGGCTGCCCTCAGTATTTTCTCGTTCATTTCAACCCTGGTGAATCTGGCGATTATGTGCCTTGAGTTTGGTCTTCTTGAGGAATATCCTTGTGGTGTTCTCTGTATTTCCTGGAGTTGAATATTGTCCTGCCTTGCTAGGTTGGGAAAGCTTTCCTGAATAATACCCTGAAGCATATTTTCCAGCTTGGATTGATTCTCTTCGTCACGTTCAGGTACACCTATCAAACGTAGGTTAGGTCTTTTCACATAGTCCCATATTTCTTGGAGACTTTGCTCATTCCTTTTTATCCTTTTTTCTCTAATCTTGTCTTCTCATTTTATTTCATTAAATTGGTCTTTGACCTCTGATATCTTTTTCTTCTGCTTGATCAATTCAGCTGTTAAAACTTGTGCATAGTTCGCAAAGTTCTCGTGTTGTGTTTTTCAGCTCCATTAATTCACTTATATTCCTCTCTAAATTGTGTATTATTGTTAACATTTCATCAAACCTTTTTTCAAAGTTCCTAGTTTCTTTGCATTGGGTTAGAACAAGTTCTTTTAATTCCCAGAAGTTTCTTATCATCCACGTTTTAAAGCCTGCTTCTGTTAATGGAACACAATCTTTCTCCATCAGGCCTTGTTCCGTTACTGATGAGGAACTGTGATCCCCTGTAGAGGGAGAGGCGTTCTGATTTTGGGTATTCT
>NW_016107423.1:4470062-4472579 GCF_001604975.1 Cebus imitator | reverse complement strand
AAAAAAAGAAATCTTCAGACTGCTTTCCACAGTGGCTGAACTAATTCACATTCCCACCAACAGTGTCTGAGTGTTCCCTTTTCTCCACAGCCTTACCAGCATCTGTTGCTCTTTGACTTTTTAATATTAGCCATTCACCTGTGTTAGATGGTATCTTATGGTGGTTTTGATTTACATTTCTCTGATGATTAGTGATGTGGAGCATTTTTTTCATCTTTCTTGGCCGCTTGTATGTCTTCTCTTGAGAAGTGTCTGTTCATGTCTTTTGTTCATCTTTCACTGGGGTTATTTTTTGCTTGCTGAGTTGCTTTTCTTATAGATTCTGGATATTAGACCTTTGTCAGATGCATGGTTAGTTCATGGATAGTTTCTCCCATAGATTGTCTGTTTACTCTGTCACTAGTTTCTTTTGCTGTATGTAAGCTCTTTAATTAGGTCCCATTTGCTAATTTTTGTTTTGGTTGCAATTGCTTTTGAAACTTAGTCACAGATTATTTTCCAAGGCCAACATCCAGAATGGTGTTTCCAGGGCCCAGGTCTATTAGCTCATGCCTGTAATCCCAACACTTTAGGAGGCCAAGGCAGGAGGATCACTTGAGTCCAGGAGTTTGATACTAGCCTGGGCAACATAGTGAGACTGCCACCTCTACAAAAAAATGAAAAATTAGCCAGGGATGGTGGTGCATGCCTCTGGTCTCAGCTGCTTGGGAGGGTGAGGTGGGAGGATCACTTAAGCTTGGCAAGCCAAGGCTGCAGTGAGCTGTGATCAGGCCACTACACTCCAGGCTAGATGACAGAATGAAACCCTGTCTCAAAAAAAAAAAAAAAAAGTGTTTCCTAGGTTTCCTTCTAGGATTCTTGTAGTTTGAGGTATCACGTTTAAATCTTTAATTCCATTCATCTTGAGGTAATTTTTGCATATGGTAAAAGATAGGGGTCCAGTTTCATCCTTCTGTATATGATTAGACAGCTATCTCGGCACCATTTGTTGAATAGGGAATCCTTTCCTTATTGCCTATTTTTGTTGACTTTGTTGAAGATCAGATGGCTGTAGGTATGCAGCTTTTTTTCTCGGTTCTTTATTCTGTTCCATTGGTCTATGTGTCTGTTTTTGTCCCAGTACCATGCTGTTTTGGTTACTGTAGCTTTATAGTATAGCTTGAAGTCTGGTAATATGTTGCCTCTGGTTTTGTCCTTTTTGCTTAGGATCGCTGTGGCTATTTGGGCTCTTTTTTGCTTTCACATGAATTGAATAGTTTTTCTAGTTCTGTGAAAAATGATGTTAGTAGTTTGATAGGAATAATATTGAATCTTTAGATTGTATTAGGCAGTATGGCTATTTTAACAATATTCATTCTTCTAATCCATGAACTTCAAACGTTTTTCTATTCGCTTGTGTCATCTGGTTTCTTCTGGTGGGGTTTTATAGTTCTCCTTGTAGAGATCGTTCACCTCCTTGGTTAGATGTAATCCTAGGGCATTCTGTGTATGTCTTCGTGTATGTGGCTATTGTACATTGGATCACATTCTTGATTTGGCTCTCAGCTTGAATGTTATTGGTGTATAGAAATGCGACTGATTTTTGTACATTGATTTTGTAGCCTGAAACTTTACTGAAGTTGTTAATCAATTCCAGGAGTCTTTTGGCAGAGTCTGTAGGATTTTCTATGTATAGGGTGATATCATCTTTGAAGAGAGATAGTTTGACATCTTTTCCTATTTAGATGCTTTTTTTCTTTCTCTTGCCTGATTGCTCTGGCTAGCACTTCCAGTACTATGTTGAAGAGAAAGGATCTTATTTTTGGGAAAATTTTCCAACCAAGATTTTGAAACAGTAATGATGAGAGCATTATATGCTAATTGTCAATATTTTCCTTTGACTTGTTTAAATAATCCATTTTTTTTGCTTAATGACCTTGTAGAGATATTTATAAAACACCTTTTGATTTTTGACTGGGGCTGGATTTTTTTTTTAAATGCATGAAGAGCTATATAACATTGGTTTCAAATAAATTATTTCTACCTTTTAATCATGTTAATTAGCTTTATCAGGTATAGCTATAGATTCCAAAGCAGTGTTATCTATATCAACTTTAATACTATTATATTCATATTCTACTGGATAAGAAATTACTTATTTGGGACTAAGAATTATTCTTGCAACAGAAGCTTATCAGTAACATTATTTGATTGCTTTTTGGTATGTGCACAAGTGAGGCTCTGTCTAGACTTATATACTAGGTATATTTCTTTTGTTCATAAATTAAATAATTGAGTTACAGATACTAATTTAATATGTAAGAAATTTTCATTTTTGATTTTAAATATCAGTATAACCAAATTGTAACAACAAAAGTGCTGAGACTTTGCTATTTAAAAAGGGCAGAGTATACCAGACTATTAAAAACTGGTATTTAAATGGTGGCACGTGCCTGTAATCCCAGCTACTCAGGAGGCTGAGGCAGGAGAATTGCCTGAACCCAGGAGGCGGAGGTTGTGGTGAGCCGAGATCAGGCC
>NW_016107423.1:4414512-4470032 GCF_001604975.1 Cebus imitator | reverse complement strand
AAAAAAAAAAAAAAAAAAAACTGGTATTTAAATCACTAAGCATAATTGAGGCATGAAAAAGTACCTTTAAAATAATAAAGCATTACATAAATAGGAGATCAGATCATATATTTGACAGTAGGGCACTATTTTTACAGGTTAACATTTACTTAATCTGACTATGAATTAGAAAAATCTCGAATTTATAGAGTTCATTTAACTTTATTAAAGCAATTTGCCAACTCAGTTACAGAAATACAGAAACTATTACTATCTGGAGAACTACTCAATTGTAAGTTTATCATCGTTGAAGTCGTTTAAGCAGAGATTAGGTGACCATTTGTCAGGAATATTATAGGAAGGATTCCTGCAATGGTGGAAGTGTGGATTTGGTTGCTGTCAGTATGCCTTCTAATACTAAGATCCTGTTATTCCCTGCTCATTTATCACACTACAAAACCAGAGACAAAAATAACTTCCTAAAATATATGTTGATTACACCATATAGGCTGTATACATATAGGCTGTAAATATGAGCTTTCCAAAATGTTTTGCCATTAGCTAAAAACTAACAAAATCAGTTTTACTAGGGTGGTTTTGTGTTTATATTGCATGGTGTTCAGTTGAGCTTCTTATATCTGTAGTTTTCATCAAATGTGGAGAATTTGGGGCCCTTTTTGTGTTGTTCTGCTCTTTCCTTTCTTCCTGGAACTTTAATTACAACTTGTTGTAAACCAATTGACATTGTTTCTTTTGGTTCTTTTTTAAAAATATCTTCTGTCACTGTACATGTTTTCCTTTAAATAATTGGATAGGTATATAATGGCTGGTTTGTTTTGTTTTGTTTTGTTTTGAGACAGAGTCTTACTCTGTCGCCCAGGCTGGAGTGCAGCGACATGATCTCGGCTCACTGCAGGCTACACCTCCTGGGTTCAAGCGATTCCCCTGCCTCAGCCTCCCCAGTAGCTGGGACTACAGGCATGTGTCACCATATCTGGCTAATTTTTTGTATTTTTAGTAGAGAATGGGTTTCACCATATTAGCCAGGATGATCTCGATCTCCTGACCTCGTGATCCACCCGCCTCGGCCTCCCAAAGTGCTAGGATTACAGGCGTGAGCCACTGCAACCATAATGGCTATTTCAACATACTTATTTGCTAATTACAGTATCTTTTTCATTTCTCCGTCTTTCTAGTGACTGATTTTTCTCCTGGTTTGGGGTGTCATTTTCTGCTTCTTATAATATCTACTAATTTTTATATTAGATGTTAGGCATTGATGATTTCCTATTGTCGGTTATAGATTTATTCTTTTAGGCAGTTAAATTATTTGCAGTTCAGTTTATTCTTTTCAAGCCTTTGTTAGGGTAAGTATAGAGTGACCTTTGCCCTAGAGAGAGTTTAGCCCCATTTCTAAGGCATAGCTATTGTGGGATCGCTGGTAAATTCTGTGAGTGATCAACTGGAACGCTCAACTCTAGCTGGTTGGACCTCAGATGCCTCCCAGGCTTGTGTGGCACTCTGCTTGACCTCATAGAGTTTTACTTTAAGCTTATGTGTCTAAATATCCAGCCCCACTCAAGGGGCTCCTAAGCATATTTCTGGAGTTCTGTTTTTACATATCTGTTTGCTTTCTGGTACTCTGCAACCTCAGCCACTTCAGCCTCCCTGAACTCCAGCCTCTGTCTTCTCCACTACATGAAACCACCATGCTTTGCTTGGGAACCCCCAGCCTGCTCTGAGCTCTGTACCTGCAGGTAGAATCTAGAATGATGGATAGGCCTCACTTCATTTCTCTCAAGCATCACAGTCTTAAGGTGCATGTCAATATTTCAATATCTGCAGTTGTTTCACATATTTTTGTCTAGTTTTCTGTTTCTTCACGGTAAGAAGCTAAAGTTACTTCTTGGTTACTTGTTACTCTCAAGGCCAGAAGTAAAGGATAAAGCATTAAAATAAAAGCTAGGAAAATATTTTAAAATCCAATATAAAAATACATTTTCCTATGCATCTGAAACTTTTTTTATGTTATCACTTAAAATATGTTTTTCTCACCTCAAACACTGAAATTTGCACTGGATAAAATAACTGAATGGGGCTTTGTGTTATGTTGGTGAGAAGATAAGTGTATTCTGGGAAGAAAGAGCAAAAGATATTTATTTGGTGACCAAACTGATGGACTATGGCAAAGACTGCTGCTATACACTCACCAAACTGTTTCTTTTTTCTATGGGACACAGAACTAGGCTACATTTCATATGCATGAAACACTTTGTTTACCACCGTGTGATGGTGCACACATACTTCTTTGCTTAGTGATATATGCAAGAAACACTGTTTAAGTGTGTGTTATGTATGCTACTGTGTTTAGAGATACAGGTGTGAAACACTGTGTGTACCTAGGTGTGACCCTGTGACTGACTTCAGGCCAATGTAACCTAGGCATAAAAGATATGTGTCATTTCTGTGACTGGCCCATTAAAACCTCCCAGGTGATCCTTCTTGTTTGTGCTTTTAAAAAAATTTTGTTATGGATTGATATAGAGGGCCTAGAAGCAAATTCCAAGACCTCAAGGGACAGTAGATCCACAAGGCGGAAGAAACTTGAGTTCCCAAATCACTTCATATACCACATGCTTTCCCCTCACTTTTGCTAATCCTCATTTGATTTTTATGTGAGGGAAAAGGAGATCCTTTTGTATGTTTCTGTGTGTGTTAAGCCATGAGATTGAGGTTTTACTGGTTGAAGTGGTCAGCCTATGCTCACTTGTATCAAACAGTATTTTTAGTAAAACTTACAGGTATTTAGGTTTTCTTCAGTAGATAATAATATCTTTCTTTGCAACTACATGAAGAGATAAATTCAGCTATTTATTGATAGTGATGGCCCCTGGCCTGTTGCATCACTGAATCAGATTCTTGAATCTCAATTCATATTTTTAAATTGATTCTAACTTGGTATATTTTCAAGTCTGCTGAACATAACTAAAACAATGATTTTTTTAACTAAATCTTTTTGCATTTCCATCAGTGTTTTTCTAGTATGCTGTTCTTTTAAGCCTTAGTACAAATGCTGTAAAATCTGATAGCCAAATACTGGCTGGGCCCAAACAACTGTGGAATGTAGCAGTCAGTGTGTGAGCATGGAAGGATGCCCATAATAACTTTTGCTTAGTTGAGGAAGAACGCACAGCATCACTCATTCACAGCACTTATAAAATCCCTTTGGGAAGATAGGGTGAAAGCTCTCTTCACTGGGAATGGGGTTGGTTCCTTTCTTAGGCTCTGACTCTGCTCTTGGGAGAAATGTTCTTGTCCATTTTTTCCCAGTAGCCTCTGGCCACAGTCCATGGGAGTTTCTTCCTTTTTCATCTTCTTACCCACATTCAAAGCGGATGATGTTATGCCCTCTTCTGGGGATGCACAGCTTTCAGAGCTCATATTCTGTTTGAACAAAATTGGGTGTCTAGAGGTGATTTTACAGTTCAAAGGCTTTTTAGTCCTAGTTTATATAAATTCCATCAAAATATTAGTTCTATGTATAATTTCAGAGCATGATTTGTTTCTTTGGCCCATACCTCTGTCTGCCTAATGGAAGCTACCATGCAGGTATTCACATAATTGATAAAGGTGATGTGAAGTTAACACCTATTTATAATCTGATCCTTGCCACAAGGCTATTAGTGGCCTTTTGTGGCTCAAGTCTTTTCTCAGCCTTATCTCTTTCTTTTTGGGATCTAGAAATAGCTGGCCTTTCCAACTCTTTAATGCCCTTCGATGCCCCAAATTTCTAGATTCTTTCTTAGACTGTCTCTGTTCCCTTTATTTCTCCTTGCAAACTGGTTAGCTATATTGCAAGCTCATCAATTTATTGTCTTATCAAAGGCAGCCAGTAACATCTAGTACACATGTATTAGTCCATTCTTACGCTGCTAGAAAGGACATACCTGAGACTGGGTAATTTATAAAGGAAAGAGGTTTAATTCACTCAGTTCAGCGTGGCTGGGGAGGCCTCCGGAAACTTACAATCACAGCAGAAGGGGAAGCAAACACGTCCTTGTTCACATGGCGACAAGAAAGAAAAGTGCCAAGCAAAAGGGGGAAAAGCCCCTTATGAAACCATCAGATCTTGTAAGAACTCACTGACTACCATGAGAACAGCATCATGGGGGTAACCTCCCCCATGATTCAATTACCTCCCACCAAGTGCCTCCAAGACATGTAGGGATTATGGGGACTATAATTCAAGATGAGAGTTGGGTGGGGACATGGCCAAACCATATCAACACATTATTATTAGTTGTTTTCCCAACATCCTTCCTTTGACCTACAGCCTTGGTAAGCACTTGATCTGCTGTGGCATAACAGGAATCCCAGGCTTCCCATCTCCCATATTTGTTTCTGTGCCTCTCACTGCAGACCTGCTAAGTTAATGCCACAAATATTAGTACTTTGTTAAGGCAGCACCTAAATTCACGCTATTAATTTCTCTATTATGACTATAAAAATAACTCTGAGACCTCAGAGGCTTAACACAGAGGTTTCTCTCTCACACACATCACCATCCATTCTGGTTTCAGCAGTGGAAAGGAGTAAAAATTAACAAAATGGTATTTATATCTGGGGACAGAGGGGGAAATGTGAATGAGACACACCCAAGATATTTTAAAATTATTGATAGTATCTGTTAGGCTGAGTGGTTGGTACATACACATCCATATTATTATACTTTAAATCATACATATATAATAAATATACTTGGGTATGTATTTTTTTTTTTTTTTTTTTTTGAGATAAGGTATTGCTCTGTTGCCCAAAATGGAGTGCAGTTGCACGATCATAGCTCACTACAGCCTTGAACTCCTGGGCTCAGCCTCTCAGGTGTGTGCCATCACATCTTATTTTTTTTTTAATTTTTGGTAGAGATGATGTCTCGCCATGTTGCCCAGGCTGGTCTTGAACTCCTGGCCTCAAGCATTCCTCCTGGCTTGGACTCCCAAAGCGTTTGGAATACAAGCATGAGCCACCTACACCAGGCCTCTCAGCTGACTTTTAAACCACATTATTATACATGAACATATTAACGAGTAAGGTGTAAATGACATTTTTTCCTGCTCTACCTCATTCCTCACCTTCACAAACAAGAAGCTTTTCTCCTTTAAGGTGGTCTGACATTTTTGTGCTAAAGAAATTCCTCATAACTTCATACAGCCACAGTTGGCTGTCACTGTGGCTAAAGGAAAATGAGTTTGTTTGTAACTTTGTGATCGCCTCAGACCATAGAACTATAACCAATGACTCCACAGGAGCTGCTTCTACTGCTTCTGCTGTGTTGCTACCCTGAGGGGATGCCCTCACAATGAATCAGTGTGGCATTGCCCAGGCCTACTGTGGACCTTATGTGACACAGCCACTCCTCCACAGTTATAGTGTCACTTTGGTTTAGCTCCACATTTTCTAGCAAAGATTTGTGGTTAAAATGAGGCAGATTTAATAGAGCTAAATCCTGTTTTAAAAAGTAAATTAATATACTGAAAGATGAGAAAACTGTCAAGTCTTATTGCAGTCTAATGCAGGGCATCATTAGAAGTTGGTACTATTCTTTGACCATTGTTACTGCCTAAGGGCAATGGTTCTTAACTCAGTGGGAAAAACAAATCACCTTCTATGTGTATCCTAAATACTAGAGTGTGAAATCCAAGAAACAATCTCTGCCATACCGTGCTGCTAAAATCAAGTCATAATTGTTAAGCAGAGGTGTGAGATGGTGTTAATCTTTTTGAAGTGCTATAACAAAATACATGCTGGGTGGCTTATAAACAGCAGAAATTTATTCTCACAGTTCTGGAGGCTGCAAAGTCCAAGATCAAGGCAGCAGCAGATTCAATATCTGGGGAGGGCCCACTTCCTGGTTCATAGATGGCATCTTCTCACTGTGTCCTCACATCGTAGAAGGGGTGAGGGATCTCTTGTGGGCTTCTTTTACAAGGGCACTAATCCAATTTATGAGGGCTCCTCTGCCATGACCTAAGTATCTTCCAAAGATCCCACCTCTTAATACTATCACCTTGGGGATTAGATTTCAAATATGAATTTTGGGGGGACACCAATATTAAATCTTTAGCAGATGAAATTAGTACTACTTTGAAAATTTTCCTGTTGTCTTTTCAGACTAACCACAAAACCAAAGTATGAGTCAGCCTGTTGTGTGGGAGGCACAAGCGTAAGCACAAGTGTAAGTAGGTGTGCTAACCTCGGACGACGCAGCTGTCAGAACTGTACTTTCAGGTTAGGAGGACTGAGGGAGAGGCAGAAAGGAGGCATGCATGCAGCAGGAGTGGTAGCCTCTTTGATGCAAGGATAATAAGACAGGAAATGTTTTTCAGGCGGAGGTCAGAATCAAAGAATTAAGTGAATTAGCAGCTGGGAAGGATCAAAAGATATATTCCAGACAGTTCCCAAAACAATGAACTGTGCTCACAGTGGTGTGATGCCAAGAGCTATCCTTTAAGGCAGCATAGGGCTCCTCTATGCTTCAGGTGACTTATCCTATCGACACTACAATTCCAAAGAAGTTACTCCATGTGCTTGTGCAAATCTTACACTGGGGACTCTTGTGGGACCTCAGGACACTATTAAGGAATACAAACTAATCTAGTCACTTGATTTAAAGCTAAGTCTAGAAAGCCAGACTGGAACAAGGTATAATGTGGCCCTAATGCCACACTGAGGAATGGGTCCTAATTGCAATAAGCAGAGAAACCCTTGTACATTTTTAAATAGGGAAAAGACAGGGTTAAAACTGACCTTTCCTTCTCCCCATGCAACCACCAACACAATTCACACCAGTTCCAGCTTTGAAATACTGAGTTTGCCATTTTGGTATGTGTAGTATTTTTTCCTTTCCTCCAAACCTCATCTTTTCCTTTCTACTACACAAGATTAAAGAATATGAAAGGTGGCAACGAAATTAAATGGTCTGCACTCTATAATTTGGAGGGTTTATATTAATAGCAGAGTTTCTCCACCTCAGCATGAATGCCATTTTGGACCAGATGATTCTGTATTGTAGAGCGCTGTCCTGGGCATTGTAGGATGTTTAGCAGTACCCCTGAACTCTACTGGCCAGAAGCCAGTGCATTACCTGTGATAACAATGAAAAATGTCTTAAGACACTGCCAAATGTCCCTTGAAGGGCAAAATCTTCCCCAGGAAGAGACATTGTTTTAGAGTAGATGTCTGTTCATTTACAAAGCAACTTTTTTGTTTGTTTTGTGAGACAGGGTCTCCCTCTGTTGCCCAGCCTGGAGAGCAGTGGGGCAGTCACAGCTCACTGCTGCCTCAAACTCCCAAGGTCAAGCAATCCTTGCACCTTAGCCTCTGGAGTAGCCACCAGTGTGTGCCACCACGCCAGGCTAATTTTTTTAGTTTTTGTGGAGACTGGGGTCTCCCTATGTCTCTCAGGAGCTACTGGCCTCAAGTGATCTCACCTTGGCCTCCCAAAGTGCTGGAATTATGGACATGAGCCACCACTGCACCACTACACCTGGCCTTTTTTTTTTTTTTTAAATTTTAGCTTGGAAACAAAAATATCTAAGTTAATTCTTATGAAGCTTGGACTCGTAGATACAGGAGTAGTTTTTTTGTTTTTTTTCTTCCTTTAACACAGTAGTGATGACTTCCTCTCACATAATCTTAGGGGCATTTTTTGCTTAAAAGCAATGAGTCCGTTTCTGTTTCAACATTGTCTTTTCATTATTAGCATCAGACTTGCTTGTCTAGACCTCTGGAGCAACGGAAATCTGGTGTTTGCCTATTCAGGGCGAAATGCTCAAAGCTGCCTCATTTCACACACTACACCAATGCCTGGGCTGGACTTCACCTTTGGCTTATATTAGTGAGCAAACCATTTCCCTCACAGACATTGATCTGGATACTGCCAGTTCCTGATTAACTGGAAAAGCAATAGAAGCGAAATTTATTACACTCTATTAAGACGTGTACACTTCCAAAAGTAATGCAGAATGATCCCATCAGAAGTTTATCTGCACCTTTTCTTCCCATCAGAATTGTAGAGAGCCACAGCAGTATTTTTGCAGGTTCTCAGGATCTAAATTGGGCCCCCAGGACACAGCACCAGCTGCTCAGGAACCAGGAGACTTGCCCAGGGACCACCTGCAGCGATGGTTCCCGTAGAGCTCCTCTGTGCTATATGCTCTAGTGAGATCAGGAGTCTGCACTCCTCCGCAATAACCACCACACTTACAGCAATGGGAAAATCATAGTACGTTAGTCAAGACAGACCCGAGGAAGGATCCTCCACGGATCCTGGAGCTCAATAGGTTTCAGTAAAATGTCCAGTGAAGCTTGAGTAGAGGGGTTTACATAGCAGCAGCAGCCACGAGAAAATGTTATTGCTTCAGTCTCCGTTGAGAAAACAGGGACAGTATTTGTTAAACCACAGCACAAAAATGAAGTTTTATTTATTTAGAGACGGAATCTCACTGTGTTGCCCAGGCTGGAGTGCAGCGGCGCGACCTCGGCGCACTGCAACCTTCGCCTTCCGGGTTCAAGCGATTCTCCTGCCTCAGCCTCCCAAGTACCTGAGCTTACAGGCGCAGGCTAATTTTTGTTTTTTTAATGGAGACAGAATTTTGCCATGTTGGCCAGGCTGGTCTTGAACTCTTGAGCTCAGGTGATCCGCCCACCTCGGCCTCCCAAAGTGCTAGGATTATTGGCGTGAGCCACCATGCCCGGCTTAACGTTTTAAATTTCTTAGTGGCGTGAAAAGAAAGCACTGTGAAAGTATTCGCCTCCCCTATCCTCCACATATGTTTGTTTAGAAAATAGCAAAACAAACCCAAGTGTTTACTAATTCCTAACATTTAAACTGGAAAGACTGGCCATAAGAAAAGACTTCACAAAATTGTTAGTCCATCCTGAGGTGACGCCTTGCCTCCTCATCCCCAGGCGGCGCCATGGGAGTGACTACGTGGGGCTTGGTGTCGTGAGAGCTGCCCTGGGAAGGGAACTTGGGGTGCTCAGGCTGCAAATGACGCGGTCTCCTAAGGTCCCCAGAACAACTTGAGCAGTCCCCGCCAGCAGGCACCGGCCCGGGTTCCGCGGGAACCCCTTAGAGCGGCCTGCCGCTCCCCTAGGCGCCAGACCCTGTGGCAGGGCCACTTTAAGGGCGCCCGAGGCGTGCTCGCCCTCAGCTGCAGCCAGGAGCCATTACTGCTGCGGCACGCAGCGGCTGTGGAGCTCCTCCTGCTGGGAGGCTGCCCCAGGACCCAGCACGTGGGCGGCGGCCATGGCTGCTTCAATTATCTGCCAGGAGCACGGCCGGATCTCGGGCCAGGTAAGAGGCGGAGGAAGGGGAGGCAGCTGTGTTTATAACCTCGCGAGCAGGCCCCGGGCTGGTGGCCCCCTCGGCCCTCAAAGCGCAGCCCGGGGAGCTCTCATTCTGGGGGTACCGCAAGGAGCGGGTAGCAGGAAGGGCCCCTTCCAGGGCATGTGTTCGCCCTCCCCGTGCGCTCCGAGCGGGGGAAGCGCGGTCTCGGCTTCCGAGGGTGGCCCCGAGTGCCACCCGGCTTTTAGGGCCTGAAGTCTGGGGGGCGGGGGGGAAGGGGCTGATTTATATCAGGAGAGGAGGCCATGGAAGAAATAAGACTGAATCGTGTTATACAGAAAACCAAGTGAAAATGAAATTTAAATGAAATGTTCAGAGTGAAACTTATCTGGAATCCAAAAATTTCGGTTTATATCACATCAATTAATAAATGTGAATTCTCCAACTTATAAACATCTTAGTCCTTGACGTTTGCCCAATTTATTTTTCGAGCAGAAGGCCACTTGTAGTATTGGCTACCTAGAACACAATTTAATAGGCACGCTGGGGCTGGTGGCTGGTCAAAAATGTGAATGATTTTTATTTTTAATATAAAAGTTTCTTTAGGCGCGCCGTCTTCCTGCATTGCCCTCTGCACAGATAGGCATGCTTATTTTCAGTTTGCACACTGGCGTGGCGTCCCAAAGCGTCCTTCGTGGAGCTTCCACCCAAACAGGCAGCTTTGTGTGGGACCAAAGCCGTGATGGCAAGGGGACCTGCTCTGCACCATCCGCCACCTCCATGGAAATCAAAGAGCCCACTGACCTGTCTTGAAAGCACTTTATTTTTCAGCCCCTTTAGCAAAGCACAAAATCACTTTTGTAACTGTTTTCGATAAAAGTGAAAGGTGATGATTACCCCACTGGGAGGGAAGCATAGGTGAAACCTCCCCATTCCAGAAAGCAAGGCCAGCTGCGGCAGGGGGCTTTCATCTTAGTATTTTCCACATCTCGATAAATAGGAGAGGGCAACCTTTTGTGCTGAGTTTAGTCTTTTTACCTCTTAGAATGCTCTGCAAACTTAATTTCTCCCCTAAGAGCAAGCTTTTTGGAATGGAATTATGATCACTTTGAAGTAGACTCGTTTAACAGGTTTTCTTAATTTTTCAAGATGGAGGAACCTATTTAAACTCTAAGGAAAAATAGTATTTTATGATGTGGGATTAGGCAAAGCTGCACAAAACGAATTCTGAATGAAATATCTGATTATCTAGTAGAACATAAATAATTGTGGTTTCCTCCCCTTAAGAGAGTGTGGAGCCCCAACTGACTTCTTTGTGTGCCTTTGTGAGAAGAGCAAGTTGCCCAGTTTCTCGAGATAGAGCTGTTTAAGTCCCTTGACTCCTGGGGAAACTGAAGGCCCACAATTGCCTCCTGAGAGCCTCAGCCCTGCAGCTGCTGCTGATTGTGGGCTACGCTGCTCCTGGTGATAAGAGTGACATAAATAACAACTCACTAAAATGTAGGAGTGATTTGCTTTAAGCACTTCAGCACCTGCTGTTACTAATTAAGGGTTTAGCCTGCCACAGATTGCAAATGGAAATCCAGTGTTTTAAAAATTGTAGAGACTGGAGGGCCCTGCATGTTACTGTGATCACAGAAATGAAACAGCGTGGATAAAGTGTGTTGGGGACAATGATGTCGTGTTATTAAAACTGCCCACACTTAAAGGATATGTACCAAGGTGTTAATAGGGTTTACCCTTGAGTGGTGGAATTACAGATACGTTTCTTTTTTGAATTCAGTATTTCCCAATGAATACCTGTTACTTTTGTTTAAAAAGGTATAGTAAGCAATTCAAACAGAAAAAGATATTTCATCAAACGAAGTCTAGCATTGCTTCAAATTATAGTGCTCAAAGGTGAAAATCTTAGATGTACTAACAGGCAGTTTTCCAAGCAGAATATACTAGAAACACTCCTTTTTCCCATCAATAGATCTTTTTCATTGCCTGTGTTCATATTACATTGTCAACAAGATATTTTTAACTAAATAAATATTCAGATTTATGTTGATTATAAAGTATTCTGTTAATTTGAGTTAACTAGAATTGGGATAGTGGACTTGAACAGTGTTCTGATTTGTCTATTAACATTCCAAGTGTGCTACGGCACTGATTTTGTAAGGCAGGGAAAGAAGCATTTGGCAAGAGAGCAAATCAGTTGTTTCCAGAGCTTCTTTATGTCATACCCCCTCTGTGCCATGATGCAAGACACTGCAAAAACTTCAGACTCCTACACAGAGTGGTGGGTTAGTGGTGCTTGTTTCTCCTTATCCCTTTCCAGATTGTGTTCCTACCTACGCTCAGATTTCTCCCTACTTCCCAGGAGTTCCCTTCATAACTCTTTCTTGACTTTTTTTTTTTTTTTCCTCCAAAAGGCTGAGAGATTCTGGGGACATTGGGAACTGAGCCTCTGAGGGTAATAGTGCAGAAGGAATGCCATGTGCTAGCTAGGGAAAGGCTCAAGCTAGTTAGCTGATTGCTGTTATTCTAAAACTTATGCTCTGCAGCAGGCCCTGTTTCCTGAGCAATGTGATTCAAACAGTGCAGAGATCAATTAGATTGAGAGTTGTCTTCAGTGCCCAGCATGGACACATTTTTCCCTCTCCCCGACCCCTCCCCTGCTAGGTTGATTTGATGCTTTCTGTGTTCTTTATGCTCAGGTTCAGTATTACTTGAGAAAGCATGGCAATAACTACCACCTGCAGGGCACTATACAAACACTTCTCATGACAATCTTGCAATGTAAGTATTTTGATCCTCCAGATGAGGATCACTTAAGTGTCTTATGCAAAGCCACTGGTAAATAGTTGAACTAAGGGACAGATTCTGGTCTGTCTCAAATGGCTTTGCTCCCTTCCCACTGCATCAAGCTGTTGAAAAAGGATTAGTAACAGCCTTGAGTAGAACTGGTCATACTCTGGTCTTCCTGCATTCCAAGGATCAAATGCCATGCTTTCTTATCAGCGGAGGAAAGGGCTCTTAGAATGTAAGCCCCATGAGGGTAAGGACCTGGTCTGTTCACCTTGTGTTCCTAGACCCAGCCCTGTGTCTGCCCTATAGTAAGGGCTCGATAAATATCTATGGAGAGAATAAATGTCAAACCTACTTATGCAGATACATAAAGTGGCAGGATATTTTAAAAGAAAAAATAAACCTTACTAATAGGAAGTTTTACAAACTAGATCCCAGGACACCCTGGTTTATATGTGTTATTGTAGTGTGCTTATTAGTAGCACCTCCTTTCATTCTCAGCGCCTCAGTTTGGAAGATCAATTACATGGTCATCCACCCTAATTGTACTAGATGGGTTATTTTTGGGCATTCATATTCACTTCAATTAATCAGGTTAATTAAAAAACAAAACTATAATTGCTCCTGTTATGATCGCTTGTTAATGATTGTTTCATTGTTTGGCTTTGCGTTGTATAGAAGAAATCATGTGCTACAGTGGAGATTCGAAAACCATCTGCACTTACAGGCATCACAGAGGCTTAGTCTCCCATACTGCTCCTAAAGTGCTGCTGGAAATGAGGAGTGTTTATAAAATGAAAAGCAAACAACTAGTAGGGCCCCAACACTCTCTACTGTAGAAATTCCATATTTCAAAGCTTATTTAAAAGTGTTAAGCTGTCTTCTTGGAATATAGAGTATTGCGGGAGGTAGAAGGAAATAAGGTTGGTAAAGTAGGTTGGTAGCAGGCTATGAAACACCATGCTAAGGAGTTTACATTTGTATTCTGTTTCGCGTAGGATAGCACAGGTGAAGGAGATTGGCTCATGATGGTGAATTGAGCACACAGGTCAACCTCCCTCTCTACCCCAAACTCCACAGCAGGGGATGTTTTCAAAATGTGATGATTCCTTCAAGTAAATATCGTGGAAAAATACGACAGATATTTCAAATTAAAAGATCAAGGCGATATAACAAATACAATGCATAGTATGGGATCTTGGTTTGAACAAAGCAGTTCCTCTCTAAATAATTAAAAAAAAAAAAACCCCACAGAAAAACGTGACATTTAGAAAGCAGATGGGGTCCAATTGCAACTAAAACAAAAGTAGAAAAACCACAGCTTACAAGACATAAAGAGAAGAAATGCAGTGATAAAACAATTTTAGTGATAGTCCAGGCTCAGTGTTGACAAACAAAGAAGAAAGTAGCCCAAAGGGTGCTTACCTGGTTTGAATTAGCTGGATGCAGAACACCCAGGGCCAGGTGGGCCCCCTTGATTTACCCCGTGGACTCTCCCAGCTCAGTCCTGCTACCACAAGGGCAATGATGATTTCAACTTAAGAATAAAGCACAGGAACTATTCTCTAAAGAAAATGAACTGTATGTGGGATGAGGACTCTTGTGGGTAATTTCCAGACTTCTGTAATTGAAAAAGGAAAGGAAAGGTAGTTCTTCCCAGGTGGGAAATAAACTAACAAGCTTGGTCTTCAGAGTAAAGCCTACCTTGATTTGACAATTAGCTGGCGCCAACCTCTCCGTTCTCCAGCGTTTGCATTCGCTCACTCTGCTCACTCACACCAAACCCATAGTCAGTTGTCTCATTAAAGGAGGCCCTCACTGGGGAAACACTACCCCAAATGCAAGAGAAACTGCCTGTTCATATCCACTTAGCTCTTGATTCATATTTATGTTTGGAAACCAAGGCTTGCCAGACATTAGCAGAACTAGACAAATGCACAGATAGGACAATTAAAAAGACAGATTTTTAAGGTGCTATAGTCTGAACATTTGTGCCATCTACAAAATTTCTATGTTGAAATTTTAACTGCTAAGGTGATGGCATTAGGTAGGATCTTTGGGAGGTCATAAGGGAGGAGCCCTCATGAATGGGATCCATGCCTTATAAAAGAGTCCCAAGAACCCTTGCTTCTCTACCATGTGAGGACACAGAGAAATTGCCATCTATAAGCCAGAAATTGTGCCATCACGAGACACTTAATCTGCCAGTACTGTGGTCTTGGACTTCCCAACCTCCGAGCTGAGAAATAAATTTCTGTTGTTTATAAGCTACCCAGTTTATGGTCTTTTGTCATAGCAGCTCCAATGGACTAGGACATAAAGGAATAGAAAAAAAAAAAAACTTATTAAAATTTGAATTTGTATCTGTAGAGAGAATATTACATCCTAAAAAATATTAGGTTATGAAAAATTACTAAAATATCTTAGAAATTAGCAATTCATATTAAATGGATTGAAATTGAAAAGAAAAAACCTTAGAAGAACTGAAGACTAAGCAAGTGATCTGGAAAATGAGAAAATTTCTGAGAGAGAATTCGAGGCATGTAGGATCACTTTAAGACAGCCAGCATCACACAGAAGATTTACAAGGAGAGACAAAGACAACAGAAAGGAGGAAATAAAGAAATAATAAAATAAAAATTTCACAGTTAAAGATCCACTGTGTCCAAGTAGGATGAATAAAGTATATGCTTAAACACAATCTAGAAACTATCAGAACCCAGAGGAAAAAGAGAAGAACATCTAAAGAAGAACAAAGCAGCTTATTCTTTTCATTAGCAACTTTGGATTCCAGAAGGAAAGTGATTTTGAGCTTAGAAGTGTTTGCTGGGTGAAACTTGCACTGAATTGTAAGAGCACAGTGAAGATGTTTTCAGACATGCTAGGACTCTGATGCTATCAGATAGGCTTTAAAAGAATTTTTTGAGCCTGTACTGCAGTTCAATAAAGTGAATCCAAGAAAGAAGCAAATATGAGAAACAAGAAACCATAAAAATCAGAGAAAGAATTAAGTATAAATGTTAAGTTAATATTGAATAATGATTGGAACTAAAATTCCAGATAGTCATAGCATGAGACGTGCATGGGGTGCAGGGAGACGTGTTAAGGATGCTGCCTTGTTTGGACAGAGGCTGTAGATTTAGATTATATCTTAATTGAAAATGGCTATGTATACTTACTAAAAATTAAGTATTTCTGAGATTTCAGTGGCCAAAGTAGAGTAATTTGAGTAACAAAACAAATGTTAGTATTGGATTGTAACCCAAAGAATAAAATGAATATCTGAAAGTCCTTACTGATTTAAATAAACAATTGACTAAATAAGTAAATGAGGGAGAAGGAACATATCTTCCTTACATAAGATTTCCAAATCATAAATATAGATAGAAGGAAATAGAAAATCACCAATGGAATGTCATCATAATAGTTGTTGCGCGCAAGCTCCACGAATGAAGGGCAGTAACAAAGGGCATAACTTTACGAAGAAATGGGAGGATTTGCAAAGACTCAAACCATCTTCCCCGACATATTTATTAATTATGGTGATGGTTTTTAACACACATCCACAGTTGTTTGATATTCCTCCCTTCAAGAGGTGGTACTTTAGTCCTCTTCCATTGAGTGTGGCTGGACTTAGTGACTCCCTACTGAAAACAAGAGTGTGGAAAGGAAAAACAAGTGACTTGACAATGGAGAAACTTCGCAGACACCATCTTAACCCAGCGACCAAGGTGAACGTCTCTGGCAATCTCCCATTGATATACGCAACATAAGAAGGGGGCACTTGTGTCCATGGTGTTCTACCCAAAATCTAGAGTCCCAGTCTAATTATGAGAAAATGCCAGACAAATCCAAGTAGTGGGACATTCTACAAAATGCCTGACCAGCACTCCCCCAAAGCCAGAAAAAACTGAGAAACTATTGCATATTAGAAGAAACGAGGGGACATGAGGACTAAGTGCAGCCTGTTATCCAGATGGGATCCCGGGGCAGAAAAAGGCTATTAGTGGAAAAATTGGTGGAATTCAAATAAAGTCTGTAGTTTAGCTCATGGTATTATGCTAATATTAATTTCTTAGGGGTTTCTTTCTTGTGGTTAAAAAACCCCCACAATTTCTTGGTTTTTATAAACATACTGTGGTTGTAAGATGTTAATATTTGGGGAAGCTGAGTCAGGTGTTTATGAGAACTCACCATGCCCTCTCTGCAACTCTTCTGTAAATCTAAAATTAATTCCAAATAAAAAGACAATTAAGCACTTAAGGAATAGAAATTAGGGAATTCACTCCCATAATGTTATAGGAGCAACAGGATGGAAAAATGAAAATTTGATCAGCCTAGGAGGGGCTACGGGAAAAAAGAAAAAATTACAGTAAATAGGAAGCCTGAAATAACAAATGAAAGGGAATAAGGTCATTTCATATTCAATTGTAAATGTTCACAATTAATTAACATTAGCTAATTCATTACATTACATTAACGAAGTTAATGTACCCTAGTTAATGTCAGTAATGTAACTAATCACTCAAATTTATACATTAAAAACTGAAAGGTCAGATTGTAAAAACCATATAAATTCAATTAAAAGCTATTTATAAAAGAGAAAATCAAGATGGTATAGAAGAGTTCAAAATAAGGGGGTATGAAGAACTAAGAGCTGTATGTCAGAAAAATAAAATTTGAGGTGAAAAGCATTAAAGGGCAAGGAGGCATATTTCATATAGTGCTATTCTCTACATAGAATCATCTCTATACATTATTTAATAACATACTATATAAACAGATCACATATATTGTTAAATATTATAGTTATATATTTATACAAATATTATTATCATGAACCTTTATGTACTTAGCCCATAATTATAAATATAACCTATGGTTAGAGAAATTGATGGATTGACAAAAGCATAATTAAGGAGATTTTGATACTCCTCTTTCATAAACTGAAAGATCAAGTAGACCTAATAGATGCAAAGAAAGAATTAACAAGTTTGCTGTAAAACATGTATGTATAGAGCTCTATGCACAACAGAAAATAGACATTGTTTTCAAGTACCCATGGACGATTAACAAAAACTGACTGTGTATTAGGCTATGAAGAAAATGTCAACAAATTTTAAAAAGTAGACGTCATTCAGGACACATTCATTGTTGACAATACACTGAAATAAGAAATGAGCAACTAACAAATACCCACACACAAAAAAACACACTATCCACTTGAAAATTAAAAATACATTTATAGAGGTATTTAATAAAAGTCTTAGATTAAAATGGAAATATCAACTGAAATTATAAACTAACAATGAATGAACATGAACTCACTATATATAAAAATTTGTGGTGTGCAACAAAATTCCACTAGGAGGAAAATGTATATCCTCTACTATGCTGCCCAGTCAGACTTTCCACAGTGATGAAAATATGTAATTATACCGTCTGTTAATCCACACTCACCACATGAGGATGCTGAGCATGTGAAATATGGCTAGTGCAACTGAACCGAATTTGAAACTTTATTTAATTTTAATTAATATAAGTTTAAATTTAAATAGCCACATGTGGCTAATGTAGTGGCCCGCACAGTTCTATATTCACAATAAAGCATTACCAGAAAAAGAAAAACTTAAACTTATTTATAGTTAGGAAGCAAAATGAACTCAACATCAATAATAGATATTATATATTTTTAAAAATTAAAATATTAACATAAATCCATATGAAATGGATTTGTAAAAATGAACATGAACAAAATTAAGAGAAGGTGGGAAATTTCGATTTGCCATTCATCAATAAGGAACTATAAAACGAAGTATAAGATCCACCTTTATAAATTTCTTCAGAACCTGATTTTCTAGACATGTTTTACCAAAACTTAAGATGCAGATAATTTCTATGTTTTATAAACTATTCAAGACCATAGATCAATACTTTATTCTTCAAGGCTGGCATACCCCAGATACCCAAATGAAATAAGACAATAAAACAAAATTATATCAATATTCATTTATGACCATAGATGCAAAAATCCAAAGGTGAAAGAATTGAATTTATTACACATTATGAATAGGTTTATGCCAGCAATACCATAATGGTTTGACATTAGGAAATCTATTAATGGAATTCACTACCTAACAGATCAAAGAATAAAAAATAATATACTGAAAAAGCATTTAATATCAACACCCTTTTCTGATGTAAAATTCTTAGCTTCCAAATAGAAACTTTTAACTGATAAAGGATATTGATCAGAAATCTTCAGTATCATATTTAGTAGTAAAAACATTTGAAATACTCCCACTAAAGTCAGGAACAAGACAAGAATGCCTGCTATCACTCCTGCTGTTCACTCTTGTTTTGGATGTTCTAGCCAATGGATGCATTCTGGAAACAGACAAAAGTGTCATTTTTTGAAGGCAGTAGGATTGCCTACCTAGGAAATTGAGAAGAATCAATGGAAATGTATTGGAACTGAACAGAGAGTACTATAAAGTGCATTATTTGAAGCAAGTTCCTTTATACAGAAATCAATAGCATTTCTATATGTCAGCTGTAATCAATCAGAAAATGCAGTGAGGAAGAAAAGAGATCCCCTTTGCAGTGACCTCCAAATATTGAAATATCTTGGAATACATTTACTAGTAGGACACATGCAAAATTGATATGAAAGTCCATAAAACTGAAGAACATAATAGAAGACCCAAATTCTCTGAGACACATACCTCCTAAATACGGAGATTTAATATAGCAACAATATTTTCTAATTAACTGTTAAAATAGAGGCAACCGTAATTAAAACTTTAACAAGGTTCCTTGACAAACTGATCCCAATTTCTGTTGGAAGAGAACTTGTTGGAAAATATCTAATAACCAAATAGAAAAATAACAAGCAAGGAGCCATATGCTCTATATCAAAACACACTATAAAGAGCTGGTAATTAAGCAGTGTGGTATTAACCAGGAATAGGCAAATAGATCAATGGATCAGAATGAAGTCCAGAAACACATGCCCCTACCTGGCATTATGAAAACTTCTCTCATGAAAACACTGAGAGAAGGTTAGCCTGTTCAGTAAACCTGTTGGGTCAATTAGTTCTGCATTTTCAAAAAAATGAAAGCAGATACCTACCTCATATTAAGTACCAAATAAACTCCAGATAGGATAAAAAGCTAAATGCAAAAATAAACCCTTAAAAGTATTAGAACACTCCAGCAAATCATATTTTAACACAAACAGAGATGGCTTTGAAAGCAAGATAAAATTCACCAAAGCCATGAAAGAAACAATAGATTTGTCACTAAATATTAAATACATATTAGTGTCAAAAGACCTTATAATCAGAATTAAAGGCAGAGTGACAGAAAAAAAAAAGTAAGTTGACTAATATCCAGCCTGTATAAACTCCCACAATGCAATAAGAAAAATACCACAAATAGGAAGGTGAACAAAAGGAGTAAATGGGCACACATAATAAATGTGTGATAATAAGATGGAGATTGTCACTAAAATGAAAAGATACTCCATTCATTCAAAAAATGCCAATAAAAAGGATAAAGGTTTTTGCTCGCAATATTGGCAAACATTTTAAAAGGTTTAAGAATAACCAGCCTTATTAAGCGTTTGGGGAAATGAGTACTCAAATATATTGTTTATGGGGATATAAATTTTTGTATCCTTTGGAGTATGCAAAACAAGTAAAAATTTATTTTCTGATTTTCTAGTTTCGATGGTAGGATATATGCTTATTTGCACAGATATATTTATAAAAGTATTCATTATGGCACTATAATAACATCAAAACCCAACACCAGGAGAATGTCTCAGTCGATTATCATCATAGAAAATAAGGAAGACTGGATCAAGATGACAGATGAACACATTCACCCCTGATCCCAACAAATAACAGAAAACATATTTTTGTGAGAATAAATCTATAACGGCCTAGAAAATGAGAATGTTCCCAGTGAATCAGAATGTTTGAGGAATTGTTGAACTATATTGTTAAATGAAAAAAGCAACTCACCTCAAAAAATAGTAACAGCCCGTTTATGAAAAGCTATATAGGTGTGTATTGTACTTATATGGTTGACACAAAAATTGTCTGGAAGGATAGATACCAAGCTCTTGACAACACTTTCTTCTAGAGAAGGGATTGAATTAGGATATGAGAGATGATAAAGGAAGATTGACTTTTTTATAAAAAGAAGGAAGAAAATTAGGTGAGCAGGTAGAAGTACAAAAGCTTTGCTTACTTTACTCTTGCCTAGTTTCTTGCACCTCACCTGCTCTTTCCTGCAGTCCTCAGGAAACCAGGCTGAAAAGAGAGGGAAGCCCATGGGGGCCATCTGCACCAGTGTCCTGCCCTGTAGAGTTGCTTCCTTGACAAGCTGCCTTTCTCTTTGTGCAAGTATTTCCAGCTCCTTCACTCACTCTTTTGGCTTCAATTCTAATCACCTCCCAAATCTGTTTTCTCATATAGATGCCTATGGCCTGGCATTTCCTATTGTCTGCTATTTCCATTAATTTAAGTGTCCCCATTCTTTGGCATTTTCAGTGGGTTGAGTTCATTAGCTGTAGAGAATAAAACAGAAATAAAAGGTGAGGATGGGAATGCTTTTTTTCCTAATTGAATATACTTGAAAATATCTCCAAATGCAAATAAAGAGTCATTTTGGTTCCTAATATTGAGGTTTGAATAGCACATATATTTCATTGAAAGGACTTTATTTCATTGTTTCTTAGGATTTAGGAATTTACATCCTTCTCTGGTCCCTGGAATGTGTGTTTCACCAAAATAAATCATGTGGGAGAGTCACCACTTTGATCCTTTCAGCAATAAACAGATTTTCCAGCAGGAAAGACTTTTGGGAAAGTGAGTCATAAGAACTCTGTTGTTTAATAGGATGAGAGAGAAATTTGCAGAAAAACTGAAGTAGAATAGCATCAGTAGGCAAAATTTTTAAAAAAGCATGACCTTCAGATTTTTCCACTACTTCCAGGTAGTGAAGATGTGAAATTAATAGTTCCTGTCCTTGAGCTGCTTATAGTTGACCATCTAGCCAGTCAGGCTAGATGTGGAGTCAATCACTGTGTTATTTGTGAGCTTTATTTATCTTATCGTCTCATGCATGACATTTTCCCTATGCCTAGGTAATAATTATGTGACGCCTCTGCTTCCCTTTCTTTCAGGCAAAAATAGACGTCTTATTAGTTGGAGATGTCACTGTGGGCTACCTGGCTGATACGGTACAGAAATTATTTTCAAACACAGCAGAAGTCACCGTCACAATCAGTGACATGAAGGAGGCAGCAGCACTTTTGGATGATTGGACATTCAATATGGTTTTCTTGAAGATGCCTTCTTCACTAAGCGCTGAGGAGCTAGAAGCCATCCAGTTAATTAGGTAAACTTCAAAAGCCTTGACCTTGTATCTTTAGAATCATTTTTTAAAAACCCATTTTTATAAAAATCCTAAAAAGATGATATATTTCTATTTTACTTTTTAAATTGAGGGTCTAGGAAGTGGCTCATGCCTATAATCCTGGCACTTTGAGAGGCCAAGACAGGAGGATTGCTTTAACCCAGGATTTCAAGACCTGCCTGGGCAACATAGTGAGACCTCTGTCTCTACCAAAAATTTAAAAAATTAGCCGGGCGTGGTGGCATGCACTTGTAGTTCCAGTTACTTGGGGGCTGAGGTGGGGCTCAGCCTCAGGAGTTTGAGGCTGCAGTGAACTATGATCATGTCACTGCGCCCTACCCTGGGCAACAGAGTGAGGTGCTATTTAAAAAAAAAAAAAAAAAAAAAAAAAAAATGAGGGATATTTTCATGGAGAGATTCTATATACATGTTGTTTTTATTTCCGGTTTGTGGCATTTTATTATGAGAATTATTTTAACTTTTAAAGTCATAGGTATGGATTGAATGTAAGAATCAATTGGTCATAGAAATGTATTTAGTATGCAATTCTTATGTTATTTCCACACGTAACTCTTTATTAATAACTGTGTCATTAAAATGGTGCGTCTTTTCAGAGTTCATTAATTGTAGTGGCAGACACTAAAGGAAGTGAGCACTCTTAGCTCTCTGTCCTGTCAGCTGGGGACTGAGGTGTCTTCTGGAGCCTTGAGGCCCTCTGGATTCATTGGGTCCAAAAGCACCCCCTCCAGTGTTGTCATTTCGTCTTGTAGCTCCATGCAAGTTCTGCTTCTCTCTCTTTTTTTTTTTTTTTTTTTTTTGAGACAGAGTCTTGCTCTGTCACCCAGGCTGGAGTGACACTGCCTTGGCTCACTGAAACCTCTGCCTCCCAGATTCAAGCAACTCTTCTGCTTCAGCCTCCTGAGTAGCTGGGATTTCAGGCACAAACCACCACACCTGGCTAATTTTTGTATTTTTAGTAGAGATGGGGTTTCACCATGTTGGTCAGGCTGGTCTCGAACTCCTGACCTCATGATCCACCTGTCTGGGCCTCCCAAAGTGCTGAGATTACAGGTATGAGCCACTGCAACCGGCCAGGTTCTGCTTTTTGTCAACCCACTCCAACTCTAGAAAATTGGAGTCCAGTGGTGGGAGAGTTAGATTCTTCCCTGCCACTTACGATATATTTAGATTGGGTTAGATTAGAAGAAATTTCTTCTCCTTCCACGAAATACTTGATAGACAAAGAGGAATTGTCAGTTATATTGGAACATATAAGAGCTTGTCAGAATTACAAGAGAGGCCTTTTTTGGCTAAAAGAGAAAATTCAGAGACAATATTTTGATCCCTGAATAAAGGGGCAAGCAGATTACGTTAAGGGAAAAGAAAGGTTGGAATGAGAAGCCCAAGCCACCAAGTTACTTATTAAACAGACAGACAGACAGACAGAAACTACTCTTGGGGTTTCTTAGAACAACTAGTCTCCTGCATTTCTTTTGGCTTTCTACTAGGCACATGAACTCTAGACATGCTAGGCAAACTATCTACCTCAAAGTGAATTCCACTTCTAAAACCTGTTGTGAACTATCCTCCTTCTGAGAATATGCTTATTTTATTATAGAACTTAAAAAAAAATAGAGTTTCCTTGGCTGAGGACTCATCATAATATTTCATTTATATTGTATTTTAAAATTTTTTTGCAGGATTTTATTGTCCCTTCTTGACAGATCAAAAATCTGAGGCTGAAGTGGCTTGCCTAAGACCACATCACTCGTTTTTACAAAACTCAGAGTTCGAATCTAGTTTTATAAAATTAATGTACGCTTCCCTTCATTTTCTTTCTAGAAGTCTGTAATTAATTGACTTTTGTATTGAAGCCACCTCTTTTTCACCTCTGAGTTTCAGTATTTGCCGAGCTGGGTGTAAACCAAACATAGATAATGGTTTTGAAAGAACCATGGTCTCTCTATTTCAAGACTAGGACCCCAGTTATGCCTCCCTCAGTGGAGTAAAGCTTTGCATTTGCTCACTGTCAGAGCTACCTTTTGAACAAGATAAGAATGAAGTTCTATGTATTTAAGAATCAGCTTTATGTTTAGTTGCAGATATTAAAACCTAGGAGGTTAGAGGAGAGAATTTCTTGTCTGATACTCACCTTGGCAACTTCTATTGCCCTGAGTAATGTAGCTTAAGATTTCTTAGCAGAGAAAACAAAGTAGATGAAGGTACAGAATGTATAGCTATATAAATGGCAGTTCTGTTATTTTGCCTTAAAAGAAAGCATTTGTTTGAAAGAAAACAAATACTTTGTGGAATACACCTGGATTTGTATTCCTTGTTTGTCCCTGTTGCACTATTCCCAATACCCAGTGAAGGTCTTGACTACTAGCAGGTGTTATCTGCCTTGCTGTAGCTTCAGTGAATGACTGGATGAGTGGGAGAAGTGCCATCCTAGGCAGGCCATGCCTCCTCACTTTTTTGCTCTTCTCTGAAAAGGGACAGAGTTGTTTGGTTTGTGTGTGTGCATGTGTGTGTATGTGCATGTGTGTGTGTATGTGTGTGCATGTGTGTGTGTGTAAGCTTTGCTTTCATGGTGCTGTCCTCAGAGGCTATGAATGTCTCTGAAGTTCTCTTTCCTGCCCTCAGAATTGTTATGAGTTTATGATTTGTTGAATTGTTTAAACCCTTGTAGAGAGTATTTCCAGTTTTCAACCTATGATTTTTCTTATGGAAATGAATCCTGTACATGTACTGCCCCATTTGTAAGGAGTTTAAACCTAAATCTATCCTAAAGCACTATACCCTTTGAGTTTGGGCTATATTTAATGACTAAACCAAAATGAAAAGCCTGGCTCTGCTTTTCTTCTGATGTATTTTAAATTTTTCTCTTTAGATCTTTGTTGTTGTCTTGTAATATCTCAAAAGCTGTGTAGGTCTAGGAAAATGTACAACTGCTTGCCTTATTCTTCTTTCTCTAGGAGCTTTATGTCTGCTGTCAATCAATGAGGAATTTATTATAGAATGAAAATGGCCATATATATTTTCATTGTTAGAGCACATGATCACAAATCTATATATCTGTAATGTATGTCATATGGATTTTTACTGCAAATAAGAATGAAGTTTAGTCTGTTAGCCATAATATTAGATTTATTTTAGAATAAAATGAAAGCAGCCTCCTTAAAAGATTCTTAAATTTAATCTTACAAAACTATGTTTTAGGCTTGGTGCTAATGATTGATTGACTTTAATCATTCATAAAATATCAGTACTTTACAGTACTAATAGCTCAAGAATTATGGTCCATCTCACTTGCAGGTTAGCATTCCTAACAGTAATGCCTAATTTGTTTTCATCTCATAAATGTATTGAAATAGTGTATTTTTATTGAGCAGATGAATTCAAACACTACCCAGTGGTAACATATTTTAAGATCATCTTAAGATTCATATGCTTAACTCCAGAAATCCAGGGACGTTTTACTTTTGGCTTAGATAAGTTCTCAAAATTGAGCCATCCTCAAAGGGCAGATCCTTGATAATTCAGACACATCCTGATACTTATCTTCCAAGACAGGTACAGAAAATTTAAATATGTTTTAAACTCATCAGTATATGGGGAGTTGTGGTTTTCTTCTCTATGAAATGATTCTGCAGTTACGATTCTGTGAGTCTCATGAGCTCAGAGCAGTTTAGCAACAGGAAAGGCATGCAGGCTGTGGCTCCATCTGCTCCGTCAACAAATCAAGTTTGAATCTGATTTCATTTCTCACCCGTGTAGTTTCAGATGTCTTTCCAGCTAACTGATCAGTAAGAAAACGCAATCTTGTGAGCCACAGAGATCTAAGTTGTCCTTTTATGTCTCCAAGACATCCTTGACTTGACAGTGTAACTCATTAAATCTTATTAGGGAGTTTGCATGTCCCACTCCTCTGAATGTTTGACAATAAACACAATAACAGCAAAACATCTAAGTAGCTTTACTAAAGGCTTTCTCCTCTAAATTGGTGGAGGAAGTGAGTAGGAACTGAGAGCAACTCTATAACTTCTAGCACCCTGTCACATGGTGAATGCTGCAGCAGGAACTCTTCTGCAGAGAACTGAGTGGGAACAGGGCAAACCAGCCTTCACTATTAGCCAGAATAAACTATCAGAGATTAATTAAGTAATTAACAAAGAACGTTCTTTGTTACAAGCTCCATATAGGTCATACCAGGCTAGTTTGGCCTCATTTAGCCCTTGCACAGAATAATGGATAACTGTACTCAAAAAGACCACAACCCAAAGATGATACTGGCTTTTGTCCTTTGAAGTCCTATGGCTATAAGAGAAGTAAATGTAGAAATTTCTGCAGGCTTCATTGGGACTTATAACACTACTTTGGCCCTCTTAGATGACGGATTTCAGAGGCCAGGGCTTTTCTGAGACCCTTTGATCAGCAGAGTGTACAAAACAAAGATCACACTTGTATATGACCCTTGTTTTTTCAGCTACCACAGACAGACCTGGGGATGGGGGCGAGACAGCAGGTGGGTGCTGCTGCAGGTTGAGCTGATGCTGGCTCCAGCTCCAGAGGGCCCCGCAGGCAGGCCTAGGAGTAGAACCAAGAATACTGGTATGCAATCTCAAAAGTGAGGTGTAGCCTCAGGAAACATTTCAACAGTGCAATCATGAAACATGAGAGAAAATGAATTGTCCCCAAATGAATTGTAAAACACAAGAGACATTAATTGAGAAGGTCTCAGAGCCTGTAATTTGATTTTGGTATATAGAACAGGAAGTAGTATTAGTTGGTGTGGATAAGAGTGATTTTTATTTTGTTTTGTTTTTGCATTGCTTAGTTTTGTTTCAAGGAATATTCATTCACGAAAAAGAGACCATTTTCTGGTTGAGCCTGGAAACTAGAACTCTTTTAGCTTATTGATTTGCAGGGAATGTGAATGAGCAGCTGAGCTTAAGACCAGAGTATTGGATTCTGGGAACTCTATCGATTGCTGGAGTCCCTATACAGCGGGGGAGTGTGTGTTTGGTAATTGATTCTATGCTAATAACAAAAGTCCAAGAATCCCACCTCTGTCTGATATAAAGCTTGAAATTTGGAAGTCATCGGGGCCTATAAATTCATATATCCAAATCTAACATATTTTTGTGTCAGTAAAATCTATTTTCAAATTTTTGAAAAATCAGATTTTCAAAAATGGACATAGGAAGATTTCTAAAAGCAAACAACCTGTTTTTAAGAAATTATTTAACTGTATTTAACTTATGATAATTTACTTTTGAATCCACTATAAAGTATTTTTTATTTTAACAGTGAAACTACCCGATAATTTTCTGTCAGTGGTCCCATCTGCTCAGTCCATTTTTCCCTTCTGCATCTGTTTCCTCATTCTGTTGTCCATACCTCCATTATAATCCACACTTTCTCATCACTTAAAAAATATATGCAAGGCTAGCCACAGTGGCTCTTGCCTGTAATCTCAGCACTTTCCAAGGCTGAAGCCAGAAGATTGCCTGAGGCCAGGAGTTTGAGACCAGCCTCAGCCACATAGCGAGAACCCATCTCTACTAAAAATACAAATAGCCAAGCGTGATGGCACACACCTGTAGTCCTGGCTACCTGGGAGGCTGAGGTACAGGATCGCCTGAGCCTAGGAGGCTGAGTCAGCCGTGAGCCTTGACCATGCCACTGCACTTCAGTCTGGGTGACAAAGCAAGACCCTGTCTCAAAAAAAAAAAAAGTCTACCTACCTACCTGTCTGTCTGTCAAAAAAAGAAATCTAAATATCTATAATGTATATATTTATTTTCATATATATATACACACACACACATATATATATATACACACACATATATATATATATGAAATGCTGGCATCCTAGCAGGTGTCATTCTGATATCCCTATTCCCCTCCATGTCACCACGCCACCCACACCAGTGTAGGAAGTGCCTTTCTTACCTCCACATTTGGTAGTCCAGGCAAACTCTATCCTCCCTCCTGCATATGCCTATTTTGATGACAGTATATTTCTGCCTGAGTTTCTCATTTCCTCATAGAAACCATATATTCTTTCCTTTCTTAGGAAGGAAAGAATATATGGTTTCTTAGAAAGGAATAATATATGGTTTCTATGAGGAAATGAGACCCTATTGAGATCTATTCAGACTTGATTCTGTGCTATGAATTCTGAGCCTTAACTCCCCAGAATTCATAGCACAGAATCAAGTCTGAATAGATCTCAATGAGGTGTCACCTTTTCTTCATAATCCTGCTACTCTGAAGTAATTAGTTTAGTAAATACTCTGAAATATTTAATTTTGCCAAAGATTTGCAAGTATGCCTGCTTTCCTTACTATCAGCTCTTGCCTGGGTCAATGCCACAGGGTCTCTCCAGTCTACCCCGTGTTACCCTTATCAGCGCATCCCATCATAGGCAGAGTGGTCCTTCTGAAATGCAAATATAATCGTGTTGGTTGCTCCTCAGCTTCATAATCTTCCATTGCCCATTTTTCTTCGATACCAAACCTTGCCTGTGGGCTAACAAGTCTTCTGTGAGCGGAGCCCAGCCGCCCTCACTCTTTGGTCTCCACTCATGCATTTTGTCCTCAGACGCCCTGTGCCAGAGCTGTCCTGGACATCTTGCACCTTCTCAAACTCACCTTGTTCTTGACCACCCCAGGGCTGCTGCATATGCTGTGCCCTTTGCCCAGAATGTTCTGTGCTGCACATCTGCTTTCTGCCCTCCCCCTCTCCCCAGCCTTTTTTGTGTCTAGCCAGCACCAAGTGTTGTCTGCCTGGAAGCCTCCCCCAAGGCTGCTGAGGCAGGTTGGTGCCCAGAAATGGGCTCCTACTGGCCCCTTTGGCTTTCATTCCCAGCATTGGACACGTTTTCAGCTACAAAAATGATCTAGAGTGATTTGTTTAATGTCTTTCCTCCCTAAAACTGCTAGCTGTGTGAGAGCAGGAACCTTGTCTGTCTGTTTACCATGATATCCTCCAGAGCCTAGCACAGAGCTGGTACATAAGAGGTTCTCAATATGTATGACTCAGATGTATAAATTATATTAATATGTAATGTAATTTGAAATATAGAATGTATACTTCCTAACGCTGTTATACAGTGGGGGTGCTCCCAGTTCTTGTTTTAATGAATAAATAATAACCATATATCACCACATGCCAATAAATGATGTTTTTAAGTATTTGAGAATAGTTTGTTTTTCTTAGGTGGTTTTAAACTGTTCTCTTTAAGGTCTCTTTCACAGTCACATTCTCCTTGAAAATCATTTTCTTTTGGCTAATGCCAAGGCTCAGTATTCATTCAGTTATCAGAATTCCAGACTTACTGTACTGACTTTAGTAAACTATAATGCCACTTTAAGAAAGAAGTTTTATTTGAAAAATTTCAAGACATAAAAGGGGAGAGAGTATAATACTGCACCCATAATGTAGCCTCAGCAATTGCCCGCATCTGGCTCATAGTGCTTCTCTCTACCTTCCTACCCCTGCCCACCAGTGGATTATTTTAAAACAAATCTAAAATACCATTTTATTTCATCCTAAATACTTTGGTACCTCTCTAAGGTGAGGACTCAAAGAATATACCACAAAAAACATATTATACCTGAAAATTAATAATCACTTCTTAGTATTGTCAAATATCCCATCGACATTCAGATGCCCCTGCTTATCTTATGATTTTTAAAAATCTGTGAGTTTGTAAAAATCGGGATTCAACTTTCTCTTTTCTCCTTCTTTTTTATCTTGTTCTTTAAAGATATATATATATATATATTACATTACATATTTATGAGTCATATATATATATATATATATATATATATTTTTAAGGGAGTCATTTGTCTTACAAAATTCCTGCCATTCTAGATTCTGCTTATTCATTCCCATGGTGTTCTATAAAATGTTTCTTTCCTTCCAGAAATTTCTTGTAAACTGATGATCTGATCAAAAATTTGGATAAGGGTTAGGCTTTTTTTTTTTTTTTTTTCATTTTTTAAAAAAAGTGATTCATCTTTTTCCTCAATGATTTGAGATGCCACTTTTACTAGATTTCCATATTAATGATATTATTTTAAATTCTGAAGAAATGAAGAAAGTCACTTTAGTTAGTTTCTAGTAAGCTAAACTCTCAAATCCCCTTTTTTTGAATAATGATTTTGCTTCATTTTAACATTTTTTTTCCTCTCTCAGATTTGGCAAAAAGAAAAACACACATTCGCTGTTTGTTTTTATAATCCCTGAAAATTTTAAAGGTATGTACCTTCTAACTTTAGTATTTGTTTTTTCTCTTAATAGAAACCATAAGGTCAATATTTAATATAAAGATTCTTAGGTTGTATTTCAGGGCATGGAGGTGATATGACTTTAACTGAACCACTGACAATGGAAAAAATGAGTCTTGTGGTAAAATACTGGAAAACATGTCTCTCAAACACTGGTGAGTAAAAAAGTTTCTAAAGGTTTGAAAATTCTAATTAAAATCTTTGAAAACTATGCTTACACAACCTGACAAAAACAAGCATAAATAAAATAAAGGGAGAAATATATGTTCTTTGCCTGGAAAGAAAAACAAAACATCTTCAGAAGTTTAGAGTATGTTGGCAAATACAGTGCTGCGGTAGGCACAGGGTTTTGGGTGGAGGGTTGAGAGCAGAATTGTGTCACTATTTTTTTCAATTTTGGTAGCTTACCTACCATCATTTCTTACTCATTAAAATGGAATTAACCGTGCTGTGTCATTGTGTGATTATCTAAAAGCCAGGGGCACTAACCTATAATTATATTGTACTTTCTACTTTGTAAAACACTTGAGTATAAATTATTTTATTTCTTAAAGTTAATAGGGTAGTTGTCCTTTCTATTTTACATTTTAGATGTAGAGGATTAATGTCAGTGCTTCAATTAGACTTCACATTTCTAAACTCTTTGGCTATTGTATTATGCAGATCATCAGTATCTAAACACTTAAACTAATTAAATTAGCTTTCATTTGGCTTGTGAAAGGACAGACTCCAATTACGGAAATTAAATTCTACTGGAATCATTATTGGTCTGTGACTATTTTTGGTCTTTCTAGGCCTGGGATACTAGATAAGAAATCTTTTAAAATTAAGATGATGTTAAATTGGGACGATTATTGATCAAATGGTACAAGATTTTGGTTATGTAAGATGAACAAATTCTGGGGCTCTAATATACCACAGTGTGACTGTAGTTAACAGCATTGTATTGTCTACTTGAAATTTGCTGAGAGGGTAGATCTTATGTGTTCTCATCGCCAAAAAAGGTAACTAGGTGACATGTTGGATATGTCAATTAACTTGATTGTGGTGATTATTTCACAATGTACTCGTATATTATCAACTCAAGTTGTACATCTTAAATATGTGAAATCTCAAATTCTCAATTATACTTTAATAAAGCTGGGAAATTTTTTTTAAATAAAATTATAAGATTTTTTTCTTAAAATGGGCCTGAGAGACACTTCCTGGATTATCCTGTGAGAATGATGATGTGGGATTCAGTGTAACACTTCTTTCTTAATGTTCTTTTTTAATATTCAGATGAATGAGTCTGTTTGTGACATTCCAGTGGCTGCCAGCCCTTGCATTTCCTCCTGGAAATGGCCAACCACGGTGACCAAGGGCTTTTGCAACTTCTTATTTGGTTCTCGGTGAAATGGAGCAGCTGCTCATCACCCGCCCATGTCCTTCTGTTGGTTATGACCACGTCAGCTTCCAGTTGTCTTATCTTTGCTCCAAGGATAAGCAGCTGCAAAAAAGGAAAAAAAAAATTCAGATGCTATATTTTGACATTGCAGCTGCTTATTGAAGATTCATGCATGGTTTTTGTCTCCTGACATTTACCTATAAATAGGAACTTGATAAATAAACTCAGTTGAATGTGTTTTAAGCACACCTGTTGCTAAGTTACTAGAATCTGATTTAAAGGTATCGGTGGTAAATAGAGTATTTTAGTTTTTGCTTTCTAACCTAGGTGGTTTTATGCTTCACAGAAGTCTGTAAATTGCTTTTAGTTTTAAAAGTACTGCTTTGTAAAATCTATTGAGTAAAAGATGACAACCGCATTAAGGATTAGGGCTTGTGTGTTTGATTAGCATCATCTCCTTAAGTGATTTTATAAATAAAGAGCCCCCCCTCTCAAAACTTTCAGTTAAGATTGAAAATGCTACTGGGCCTGAAGAACCTGGATTGTCACTGCAGAGGTCTTACAGCGAACACCTGGGATATTTTTCTACTAATCTATTTGCCTGGTTAGTTTTTTGTACCTTTTCATAATAGCAATGTTTTTAGAGGACTTACTGATTGTGGCTATTTTGTGGAAGAGGGATGCAGTGTTTGCTGTACTTAAGGATCCTGAGCTGGCACCATGGGTACACATTCCAGAAGTATTCACCTCAATAAAAGAAAATACTTTGTAAACAATTAGAGTTGACCACAGGGGAGCAGGACAAATTGTAAGGTAGTGAGTTCCCCATCACTGGGGAATATGATCAGTATTAGAGTCTGTGTTATTACTAAGCAAAGTTAAATCGCAACAGTCATATTTAAACTTTGTAAAAACAGTGAATTCCTCAAGTTGAAATTTTACATGGAACCCCAATATTTAAACAGATAAGAACAGCCTCACCTGTTATACACCTACCACTCAGCTTCTTCCTGTTATCTTTCTTGAACTCATGAACCTATACCCCCAGTTGTTGAAGATCATCCTTTAAAAAGGATTTAGTTTCTTTTACATACTTCATGTAGCTTTTGGAATAGCTTTCTTTGGTATACAAGGCAAGTTTTAGTGTGTATCTATGTGTCTCCTTATGTTTCTCTCTCTTTCTCTCTCTCTCTCTCACACACACACACACACACACACACACACACACAGATATTAGAACTGGCATTCAAACCTGCATTGGGCAGGCAGTTGAACTGGGGATCAGACTCTTCCAATGCTAGCATTCTTATAAAATTGAATTTTTGTGAGTTTCTTCCCTTCGCTTTAAGCTGATTTCCAAGGAGGTTTTAAGTACAGCCTAGGGATACAAAGAATGGACATAATTGCTGAGGGCATGGGTACTGATGATGGCGAGAATTTTAAGTTAGTCGCTTCCAGAATTTGTAGAATGTGGCCATCTACTGTTTTGAACAAGAAAGGGACTTGGAAGTCAGTAAGTGTGGTTAAACCAAAGCTGACTTTGGTAACGCAGACATACCAACAGCTTTCTTGGTCTTATTTAACATTCTAATGTTAAAGAGGCTTGCTGTATTAACCCTTATCTAGGATATGGGGTTGGGAAAGGTTTTGGAAGGCTTCATGATTTTCTCACATTACTTGCAACTGCTTTTCTTTTTAAAAAAGTTTTTATGACTACATAGTATGCATGTGCTTTTTGATCTCTACTCATCTTGAATCTTTCTGTCTTTCCTCAGCACCCTACCTCCATAAATAAAATTTTCAAATCAAGTTATATCTCTTAGAATAGAGGAAGTAGGATTAGTGTGCAAGTTTCTTAGATTAATATGTTTTTAAATCAGAATGCCTGAAGAAGTTCTGCAAAAATAGTAGAGCCAGAAAATGTCCATTAAATGACAAATTTTAAAATGGAGGGAACCTGGGCTTTGCTGGTTGGGTTGGTCTAGGGTGTATCTTGACCTTCTAATCCTTTATGCTTTTTTCCTGCAATGTACTTTTCCTTCTGAAGGGTGGATAAAGTCTATATGACTATATATATACAGTATATACATATATATATGGTATAGTCATAATTGATGAGGTCAGAATGTTTTAATCCTGCTTGTATCTATTGTTAATTTATTTTAGAATTTTGATCAGTCATTGAATTTAGGACGATTTTGATAATATGTTCTTTTGAAATTTTAAAATAAACATTCTGCACCAAATGTATAAGATAAGGTGCTTTGACACTATTGCCCCTTTGTATGAAGCAAGAGACACAGAGAAGCGTCCTTTGTTGAGTATATTGGTGTGTATTGTTTAATTTTACCTGACGATTTTCCCTTTTAATGTATGGTATGATTTTCTCTTGTTTCTAGCCCTGAATCTCTAAGAAATGGCAATGGGCTTGAATTAAATGCTTCGTTGTCAGAGTTCGAGAAAAGCAAAAAGATTTCTCTTCTTCATTCAAGCAAGGAAAAACTAAGAAGGTGAATTTTAATATAGCACTTTTTAAACATTATTGTTTTATAGGGAGAAATTACTTTCATTAATTTTATAACTTTTTTGTAATATTGTTAAAAGTATAAGTGAAACTAGTAAATTTAGCAAATAAATAGATGCCACTCACTCATTCAGCCATGTAGTCATTCAATAAACATTTCTGAGTCTGCAGTGCGTGCCAAGGAATGATTGGAGAACTGAGATAAAAAGTAAGTCTCTACTTTCAAAGGTGTTCTCAGTCTAGTGCTCGGACAGAGCACTTTTAAATAGGCTGTTAAGTAGAAAATGATGCTTTTTAATACATCTCATGTTGAGAACACCAAGTAAGGACATTAGGAAAGTTTTCTAAGACAGAATAAGGGGACAGCAAAGGTTTTCTTGAGATGGCAGTAGCTAAATTGAGCTTTTGACAAGTTTCTATTAATTTGGTTTGGAAGTCAGGGAAGGGTATTTTATTTATATGGAGGGAATAATAGGTACAGAGGTTGGCAGTCTTAGAGAGTACAGTGACTTTATGGAACTGCATGTATGTCCATATGGTTGGCTATCAGGAAACAAGCAGGAAGAGACAAGAGATGAGAGGTAGTAGGTAGGGGCTGGGTATTTCATGCTATGAAATTTGAATTGCAACCTGGTCTGTTGGGCAGTTACTACAGGATTTTAGCAAAGGAGTGATATGAGATTTATACCTTAGAATGAACACTCTAATAGGATGTAACACGGTGAATTGTCTCTGGAGGCCAGAAGGAGTCTGTAATAAGAAATGATGATTTCACTTGAAACGAAGGGAAACTTGAACTTTGCCATATATAAGACTTTTCCAGGACTAGACAACTCTTAGAAATTCAGGAAAGGTAGAACAGGGAGTTCTCAAAGGGTTCCAAGTTGTCTCTGGCCCAGATACCTTTCCCTGTGAGTCCTTGTTTGCTTGAGACACATTTGTACAGAGGAAAGCCCCAAGTAGACATGTGTGCCTTGTTTCCAGTCTTAGAGGGAAAATGCTGTCTTTTACCATCACATTATGATGTAAACTATAGGCTTTTGTGCATGCTTTTATATCAGCTTAAAGATCCCTTTTAGTCCTAGTTTAGGATCTTATCATGAATGAATGTAAAATTTTGTCAGTCTTTTTTTCGCTAGTAAGATGATTATTTCTCCTCTTGTTTGTTAACATGCTGATTATGACTGATTTTTTAAAAATGCAAAACTTTACTTTGTCTTAAGATATAATTTTTATTGACTGCTAGATTCCATTTGCTAATATTTTGTTAACAATTTTTGCATCTGTGTTTATGAAGGATATTGGGGTTTGTAGTTTCCTTACAATGTCTTTATCTCATTTCTGTATCAGGGAAATGCTGGCCTTATAAAACCAAATGGAAAGTCTTCCATTTCTGAAAGAATTTGTATAGAAATGATATGTTTGATAGAATTCAACAATGAAGTCATCTAGGCTTGGAATTTTCTTTGTGGGAAAGTTTTAATTACAAATTCAATTTCTTTAATGATTATAGGACTAAACGGCCTATTTTTTCCTATCTCAGTTTAGTTAATTTATGTTTTTCAAGAAATTTGTCCATTTAATCTAAGTGTCACATTTATTTGACAACATGATCTTATTATCATTTTAACATCTATAAGTCTGTGATGATGGCTTTTTCATTCCTGGTATTGATAAATTGTGTTTTCTGCCTTGCTTCTTGATCAGCCTAGCAAAAGGTTTCTCAGTTTTGATTTTTTTTCAGTGAACCAGATTTTGATTCATTGATTTTCTATATTAGCCCATTTCCTTTATTTCATTGATTTCTGCTCTTTGTCTTTCTATACTTTGCTTTTATTGATTGATTGATTGAGACAGAATCTTGCTCTGTCATCCAGGCTGGAGTGCAGTGGTACAGTCTCAGCTCACTGCAACCTCTGCCTGCCAGGTTCAAGTGAGTCTCCTTACTCAGCCTCCTGAGTAGCTGAAATTATAGGCGCCAGGCACCACATCCAGCTAATTTTTATATTTTTAGTAGAGATGGGGTTTCACCATGTTGCTCTGGCTGGTCTCAAACTCCTGAGCTCAAGTGATCTGCCCATCTCGGCCTCCCAGAGTTTTGGGATTACTGGCGTGAGCCATCACTCCCAGCCTCTATACTTTGCTTTTTTAAAGAAACGCCTTTGAAAATATGGCACATATACACCATAAAAAGAATGCGTTCATGCCTTTTGCAGGGACGTGGATGAAACTGGCAATCATCATTCTTAGCAAACTAACACAGGAACAGAAAACAAAACACCACATGTTCTCACTCATAAGTAGGAGTTGAACGATGAGAACACATGGACACAAGGAGGGGAATATCACACACCAGGGCCTGTGGCAGGGGGGTGGAGGGAAAGAGGAGGGAGAGCATTAGGACAAATACTTAATGCATGCCGGGCTTAAAACCTAGGTAATGGGTTGATGGGTGCAGCAGACCACCATGGCACATATGTACCTATGTAACAAACCTGAACATTCCGCACATGTATCCCAGAACTTAAAGTATATTTTTAGAAAGTCTTTGTAGGTAGAAACCTAGATCATTGATTTTAACCTTTTCTTCTTTTCTAAAATAGGCACTTAACACGAAAACTTTTCCTTTATAAAAGTTTTTTCTGTAAGCATTGCTTTAGCTGCATCTCATCAAATTTGACATATTTCCACTATCATTCAGTTCAAAATATTTTCTCATATCTCATGATTTTCAAAAAAAATCATGTTATTTTTTTTGTTTTGTTTTCATTAGTAACTGTTTAGAAGTGTATAACTTGAATGTTTGGAGACTTTCTAGGTAGTGATTTATAATTTAATTCTGTTGTCATCTGAAAACATACTTTGTAAGGTTTCTGTCCTTTGATATTTTCTGAAACTTGTTTTATGGCCCAAAGTGTGGTCTCCCTTGATGAATGATGTTCCATATGCATTTGAAAAGACTGTATTCTTCTGTTTTGGGGGGTGTAGTGTTCTATAAATATTAATGAGGTAGAACTACTTGATAGTGTTTTTCAAATAATCTGTACCGTTACTATTTTTTTGAGGGTTAAATTTTTCAGTGACAACTCTTTTTCTCTTTCTTTCTGAGAGTTTTTGCTTCATGTAGTTTGAGACTCTGTTGTTAGGTATCTGTCTTGCTGAATTGACCCACTCATCATGAGGGAATGATAATATGCTAATTTATCTATCCTAGTACTCCCTATCTTAAAAAATCTATTTTGATATTAATATAGGTTTCTTGTGATTAGTGTTTGCATGGTTTTTTCTAACCTGTATATGTCTTTATATTTGAAGAGTGTCCCTTGTAAATAGCATGTAGTTGGATCTTGTTTTTATTTTTTATTTACTCATTCTGACAGTCTCTGTGTCTCTGTTGTTCCTTTGGAATGGTTAGCTCATTTTCATATAATATACTTACTGTTAAGTGTGGTTTTAGGCCTACAATTTATCTGTTTGTTTTCATTAATCTATTTGTTTCCCATTTTTTGCATTACCTGCCTTCCTTTGGATTTTTCAAGTGTACTTTAGCATTTCTTTTAATCTGTTTTATTGACTTTTTAGCTAAAACCAATTTTTATTGGTTGCTCTAGGCATTATGATATACATCCTTAACTTATCATAATCTACCTTGAATTGACATTATGCCCTTAAAATACAACAGCATATTTCTATTTACCTTCTTCCACTTTTTGTTACTGTTGTCATACATTTTACTTTTGCATATGTTATTGTGTTAGTCTATTTTTGTGTTGCAATAAAGAAATACCAGAGACTGAGTAATTTATAAAAAAAGACATTTAATTGACTCATGATTCTGTAGGCTGTATAGGAAGCATAGCAACTTCTGTTTCAGGTGAGGCCTCAGGAAGCTTACAATCATGGCAGAAGGCAAAGTGGAGCCAGTGTGTCACATAGTGAGAGGAGGAGGAAGAGAGAGAGAGAAAGGAGAGGCCCCAGACTCTTTTAAACCACCAGATCTGCATGAACTGAGTGAGAACTCACTCATCACCAAGGGGATGGCACTAAGCTAAGCCCCATGATTCACCAAACATCTCCTACCAGGTTCCACCTCCAACATTGGGCATCACATTTCATCATAAAATTTGGAGGGGACAAAACACCCAAGACACATCAGTTATCAACCCTGCACTGTTAATAGTTTTACTTTAAACAGTAAACTGTTGTCCAGTTATCTGATACTGCATAACAAATTACTCTAAAACTTGGTAGTGTAAATCAACAAACAGTTTATCACATCTCATGATTTTGTGAGTCACCAGTTTGGGCAGGGCTTGGCTCTGTGATTACTCTCTGCGTGGTGTTAACCATGGTACTCCATGATGTTCAGCCAGCAATTGGCCTGTCTGGAGATTCCAGCACAGCATCATCTACAAGTGTGGTCCTCTGGTGGGTATGGATGCAGGTTGTGCTCCAATGGGCTGTTCTTCCCTGTGGTCTCATCACTTCTCCACATGGTCTCTGCAGCAAGCTAGAAGGACCTCTTACATGAAGCCTTAGGATTCCATGAGACCAGTATCAAAGCTACATCTTCTGAAATGCTAGTCCCAGAACTTTCATAGAGTCACTCTCCAGATATCTTTTGGTTAAAGCAGGCAGAGGCCACTGAAGATTCAAGGGGAGAGGAAATGGACCTGACTCTTCACTGGAAAAATAAGTAATTTTCAGTCCCTGTAATCTTAACTCTTATCTCTTTAATCCAAATTTCAGATTCTTGTTTGCAGTAAAACAGGCTCTTCACCATAGACAAGGTTTTGTCTTAGTTGCAAAAATTCTCTCCCCATGAATTTCCCTCTATTACCATCCTTTGCTCCTGCATTCCCCCGCTCAATCTTGGCTGCCACAATCAGAGGGACAGAAAGTACAAGGGCACTTTTTTCTTGCTTCTTAATAGAAATCTTAGCAGTATACAGCTGTTCTAGGCCTGTCAAATAAATGTATGCTATTGGTTTTTAAAACATGAATAAATTAGAAAACTACCCTTTAATGTATGTCACCATATTTAGCATGTCTTAGACTCTTCACTTGTTTGTGCAAATTATATTTCCATCAGATATTATTTCTCTTTATGTAAGATAAAGACATTTTCAAATAAAAGGCAACTTAGATATTTTGACACCAGTGGACCTTCAGGATAAGAAAGCTGAAGGAAATTCTTCAGGCTGAAGGGAAATAATACCAAATGAAAGCTAGGATCACCTGAAGGACCACATAGCACCAGAAATGACAAATTTCTAAGCAAAAACAAGTACTTTCCATTTTAAACTATTTAAAATACTTAAAACTGTTATTAGCAAAAATTATAGCAATGTATTAGGGTTTATAATATAGCTATAGTACATATGACTATTATATGAAGAATGAGTGGGATAAATGCACTTGCATAACTTTAGCAGTTATACATTTTATGTGATGTCATGAAGTATTAACTCCAGACTATGAAAACTTCGATATTTATTGTAATCCCTAGAGCAACCCTAAATAGATAGGCAAAATGCATTGCTATGAAGCCAAAAGATAAAATTGGATTTTTAAACAATATTCCAAAAAGAGGGCAGGAAGGAGGAACAGAAGAGTAAAAACACAAAAGAGACTACGGGGAAACAGCATGGTGGACCTTTATCCAACTATATCCAACTTATAGGCAGAAGTTTTCAGAATAGATCAAAACATGCAAAAGCAAGACCCAGCTATCTACTGTCTGTAAGAGAGAAGCTTTGAATATAAAAAAAATTAATAGAAATATATCCATTGTGGAAACATGAAGTATAAGAAAATCAGATGGGCTATGTTAATATCAAATAAAGTAAATTTGAAGACAAACAGTATTACCTGAGGTAAAGAGGGACATTTTGTAATGATAGAAACATCAACTTTCAGAATGATATTAAAATCACAAATAGCACGGGATGGTAAGAGCTTCAAAATACTTGGATCAGAAATTTACAGAATTAAATGGACAAATAGATAATTTTAAAACAACTGCTGGAGATTTAACACTCCTCTCTCAGCAGTTTATACAACTAGACACCAAAACATTGGTCAGCTCTAGAAAGTGTGAACACCGCTCACCACCTTGATCTCATGAATATTTTTAGAGCAACACTCGGAACAACTGCAGCGAAAGACTCCTTCTCAATGGCACATGGTACAGTCACTTAGATAGACTATATATTGGGGGGAGGGGTACATATAAGAAGTTTCAATACATTCGAAAGAGTTGAATTAATAAAGATGTGTTCCCTGACCACAATGAAATTAAATTAGAAATCAGTAAGAATAAGATTTAAAGGGAAATCTTAAATATATGGAAATTAAAAAAAAAAAAACTTTTCTGTGTTCTCTGTGTTTTAAAAAAAATCACAAGAAAAATTAGAAAATATTTCAAAGTGAATCTATTGAGAAGAGAATATATCGGCAAAATACCATGGTACACTTTTAGCTATGTAACAAGCCTGCTTGTACTGCACATGTGTCCTGGAACTTAAATTTTAAAAAAAGATAATACAATATATCAAATTTTTAAAATAAACTACAGCAAAGTTTAGGGAAAACATTGTGGCTTTAAATGCTTGTATTAGAAAAGGCAAAAGGTCCAAAAATCAGTGATAGATGGTTCTATCCTAGGAAGAAAGAGAAAGTAAAACAAAGTAAACCCAATTAAGTGGGGTGGTGAAGGGGGAGGAGGCTGGGAGAGAGACAGACACAATAATCACAATCATGAGTGAAAGAGGGATGATCACGATAGCTGCTATAAATATTTAAATACAGAAGAGTATACTTTGAACAATTTTAGGCTAGTAAATTCAACAACTTAGAGATACTGGATACATTCTTGAAAATCACAATTTATCAAAACTGATACCAAATGAAGCAGAAAATCAAAATAGCTCTATATTTACAAAATCGAACTTGTTACCAAAACCTTACCAAAGAGAAAACACTCAGATGGTTTCACCAATGAATTTCAGCAAGCCTTTAAAAAAGTAATAACAATCTGAAACATGTTCTTACAGAAATGGGAGGAGGGAATACTTCCTAACCCCTTTCATGGGAACAACATAACCCTAAGCCTGACAAAGACATTATTTATAAAGAAAATTACAGACCAGTGTACCTCATGAACATAGGAGCAAAAATACTTAACATAATTTTAGCAAATTAAATCAAGAAATATATAAAGATATAATGTATCATGACCACGTCAGGTTTATCCTAGAAAAGCAAGGCTGGTGCGACATTCGGAAATCAACCAGTGGGGCTGGGCGCGGTGGCTCATACCTGTAATCCCAGCACTTTGGGAGGCCAAGGCAGATGGATCACTTGAGGCCAGGAGTTCAAGACCAGCCAGGCCAATATGGCAAAACCTTGTCTCTACTAAGAATATAAAAATTTAGCTAGGTTTGGTTGTGCACCTTGTAATCTCAACTACTCTTGAGGCTGAGGCATGAAAGTTGCTTGAACCCAGTTGGCAGAGGTTGCAGTAAACTGAGATGGTACCACTGCACTCCAGCCTGGGAGACAGAGTGAGACTCTGACTCAAAAACAAAACAAAACCAAAACATCAATCAGTGAAATTCACCACATTAACAGAATAAAGGAGAAAAACCATGTGATTAACAAATTCTGAAAATGTATTTCATAGCGTTCAATTTACCATTATCATTTAAAAAATACTTTGAGCAAATAGATGTGGAAGATAACTTCCTCAATTTGTTAAAAGGCCTCTATAAAAAACTTATAATTAACATTGTACTTAGTGATAAAATGTTGACTGCTCCTTAAAAAGATCAGGAACAAACTAAGGGTGCCCATTCTTACCATTTCTGTTCATTATCAAATAAATAGGCCATTGCAGTTAGGCAATATAAAGAGTTAGACATCCAGATTAGAAAGGAAGAAGAAAAACTGTCTTACTATATGTAGATGGCATGACTGGGTATAAAGCCAAAGTCCTAAGACATTTACAAAACAGCTACTAGAACTAAAGAACCTTATCTTCTGTAACGTGGTTGCAGAAGATAACGTACAAAAATCAATGGTATTTTATATACTAACAGCAAATAATTATACAATGAAAATATAAATATTACGACATTTAAAGTAGAATAAAATAGCTTTAGGATACTTAGGAACAAAGCAAAAAACTGATCTGTACATTGATCATTCAAAATTTTACTATGTAAAGTTAAATAAAAACTAAATTATGCTTTATACCATAATTATGGTATAAAAGACTCACTATTGTTAAGATGTCTGTTCTCACCAAATTAAAACATAACCTTATTTGAATCCAAATCATAATGCCAGCAAGTGTTTTTCCATAAAAATTGAGAAGATGATTTTACGATGTATGAGAAGGACTTAGAATATTCAAAGTAATTTTGTAAAAATACAATAAAGTAAAAGGACTTAAACAATCTGACTTAAAGACTTACTATAAAGCTACTATCACCAGTAGGTAACTGGCATAAAAATTGACAAATAGATCAATGGAACACAATAGGCTAGCGCTGGATCCACATATTTATGGTCATTTGATTTTCAACAAACACACCAAAGCAAATATTTTGGGAGAGAAAAGTCTTTTTAATAAATGATGCTAGAACAACCAGATATCCATCTGGAAAAAAAAAATCAACCTTTACCCCTTACCTCACACCATATAAAAAAATTAATTCAAGATGAAGCATAGTCAGAGCTGCACTGTAAAGCTAAAATTGTAGAGCTTCTAGGATGACAGTATTCAGTAGAATCTTCTGCTGTGTTAAAAATTATATCTTCATCCTCTAATACAATAGCCACTAGCAACATGTAGTTATTGACTATTCAAAATGTGGCTATTGCAACTTAGGAAATGAATTTTAAGCATATGTAATATTAATTTATATTTATTAATTAAATTTAAATAGACTCAAGTCTACTGACTACTGTATTGAAGAATACAGTTCTACAAGACAATAGGAGAATGTCTTCATGAGCCAAGAATATGCAGATGTTCTTTAGACAGGACATAGAAATCAATAACTATTAGAGAGAGTGTGTGTGTGTAAATAAACTGGATTCATCAAAATTTAAAACTTTTGCTATCAAAAAGTTTTAAGAAAATAAATACAGAAGCCGCAGACTGGGAGAAAATACTTGCCAAACAGATACCTGACAAATCCTGGTATTCAAGATGTGTAAAGAACTGCTAAAAATAAAAAATAAAAAGACCTGCAATTCAGTTAAAATGTAGGTAAAATATCTGCACGGACACTTCACAAAGGAAGCTATACAAGTGCCCAAAAGGCACAGGAAAAAGTGCTCAATATCATTAGCTGTCAGGGAAATGCAAATTAAAGCATAATGAGATATTACTATGTATACCTCAGAAAGGCCAAAATGCTAACAGTAAAACTGACAATATTAAATATCATCAATGATTTGGAACAAGAAGTCTGATACATTGATGGCGGAAGTGTAAAATGGTACTACTTCAGTGTGGTAAAAATTCTGCCAGCTTTTATAAACTTATAAAATGGCCTATCATTTCTGTTCCTAGATATTACCCAAGAGAAATAAAACCATGCGTTCACAAAAAGACATCCAGAATGTTCTAGCAGCCTTATTCTTAATAATCCAAACTGGTAACAGCCCAAGTATCCATCAATAAGATAATAGATAAGTAAGCTATGGCATATTTATATGTATTCCACAACAGCATTCCGTAACATATAAATATGCCACAGCTTACTTATCTATTATGGAATACTGTTGCTCAGTGAAAAGGAGCCAACTGCGATATGGTTAGCCACATAGATAAATCCCAGAAACTTTAAAGCTGAGTGAAAGAAGCTTTATAAAATAATACACGCTGTACGATTTTATTTATGTGCTGGTTGAGGACAGGGAAAAGTAATGTGGGATGGAAAAAAATATCAGAATTGTAGTTGCCTTACAGGGTTAGGGGATAGTATTGACTGGGAAGAAACATAAGGGACTTTCTGGGGTTGTGATAATGGATTTTCATGTGTAATTAGAATTTTCATTATATATGTATTTCAGGTACATACAGTTCTATGTATTCGTCCAAACTTACAGATTGGGACTTAGTGTGCATTTTGTTTTATGTAGTGTTTACCTGAAAATAATCTGAGCTCTAGCTACTGATACATTTAGGCATGTAATGTGCTTCTGTCTACAATTTACCTTGCTTTAGTATATGTAAATATGTTGACATGTGAACAGCGGGATGACACATGTATAATAAAGCAGATACTAGTTGAGCATCCCTAATCTGAAAATCTTAAGTCTGAAATGTTCCAAAATCAAACTTTTTCAGCACTGACATGTGATAGTGACACCTTTTCTTTCTGATGGTTCAGTGTATACAAACTTCATTTCAGATACAAATATTGTATAAAATTACCTTAGGCTATATACATATGGTATAAAACATAAATGAATTCTCTGTTAAACTTGGGTTCCACCCCCAAGATATCTTATTATGTATATGCAAATATTCCAAAATCCAAAAAAATCTGAAATCTTAAACACTTCCCCAGGCATTTTGGGGAGGGAATACTCAACCTGTACAGTAAATGTTAACTGTAGACTCTTAAGTGATGAGTATATAGGTGTTCATTATATAATTCTTTCAAATTTTCTCTATGATTAAACTTTTTCTAATGTTGAAAAAATTTAATAATATTTTAATAGCTTAAATTATGAATGTGACATATGCCTAGCAAAAATACGTGGAAAATATAGAAAATAAAGGGAATAAAAATGATCCATCATCCAGCCATCCGGAAATACCTGGACTGGATGTTTTGGCCTTCAGTCTTTTCTCCTGGGCTTCATTTTTACTTTGTTTAGTGGCTAGGATTATATTTTATATGCTGTTTTGTGTCCTACTTTTCCCCAATAAGCTTTATAACATATCACTTCCACTGCCAGGTGACATTCTGCTGAACTAAGGTACTGTAGCTTACTTAAGGCCTCCTCCGATGTTGTGTGTTGTTTTCCATATTTTACTAAAATATTGCTCTGACGGGCTTCTATGTATACACACTGTGCTCTGTATTTTAGATTCACTCCTTAGGGTGGATCCTTGTAAGTGGAAGTACCATGTCAAAGGGTGTGAAAAGTTTCAAAGCCCTTCACACACATTGTCAAATTGTTGGCTCTTCCATCCTTCCCTTCCCAGATTAGTTCCTGAGACACCCCCGCAGAGCCCCCAAAGCTCCTCGGAGATCAATGAGAACACCACTGAGACAGAATATTTGAGTTATTCATTGGCTATATGTCAAACTAGGTTTTTAAATTTAATTTCTCTGCCATTCTGGTGTGTACAGAGGTTTGGTAACTTGCCTAATGTCTCAGTTAGTAATAACAGAGCCACCATTCAACCCTGTAGATGTCAAGGTAGTATTCAGCACAAAACAAGTGCTTAAAAATGTTTGTTAAAAGAGCACATGGTTGAATGAAGCCGCTAAGGGCTTAAATCAATTAGATCTACATTTCCCGTCTATTCTCCTTCAGAGCTGTGAGAGACAGGTTGGTTTCTTTTCTGATACCTGCATCCTGGTGTACTCATTCTGTCTATACCTACCTCATGCAAAGGTAGCAGCCTTCTGATTTTCCTTTTGCTCAGGCCATGAAGCCGTGTATTGCAAGACGCTAGTTGATCTTGTTGGAAATGCATTCTAGGTCCCAGGGACATGAAGATCCTGACTGCTCTTTGCCTTCTAGGCTTCTAGTGTAAATCGCAAAAGGATTTTTACATAGTGTGCAATTCTCTGCCCGAAGGGCAGAGTGATCTTCACGTTTCTGTAGGCAGCAGGGGGTGGGTGCTTTCCTCGGTGACTGGTCATCCTGCACCCTGCAGCAGGCTTGAAGTGGGAGAGCTGGGGCTGCCATCAGCACACACAGTGAACTTGGGCAGTGGTTCTTCATGCAGTGGGCATATGTGTAGGCACCCCGGGAAGCTGTGATTTCAGGGACTGTGAGGGTGCTGGCTTGTAGGGACATAGTCTTTCTCTGAAATGGAGACTAGATACGGAGGGGACGGTTCCTTTACAAACATACCCAGAGGAAGTGTTGTTTGTCTTTGGGTACAAGGAAGAAAATGAGACTAATTATTCTTTATGTATTGCAATTCCCTGTCCAGAGAAAGAATCAAGTATTGCTGTGAGCAGCTGCGTATTCTCTTGCCGTATGTAAAGGGGAGAAAGAATGATGCGGCTTCAGTTCTTGAGGCAACAGTTGATTATGTGAAATACATCCGGGAGAAAATTCCTCCAGCCGTTATGGCCCAGGTATTGGACTCCCAAAGCTTTGAATTTTATCCTTATAGACAATGCTTTAACACTACAATTTTACTTCTTTTAATTTTTTGTCATTGAAAGTATGTGTCTTTGTACATATGTAAAAATGTCAGTATCTACCTAAATATATTTCTATGTATTTCAGATTACAGAAGCACTTCAAAGCAACAAGAGATTTTGTAAGAAACAACAAACACCCATCCAGCTGTCTCTCCCAGGCACCGTCATGGCACAGCGGTATGATAAGGGCTCTTGTGAATCTGAAGTCTGCTAGTTATTTTCCTCCCACGTTGATGCTAAACATGTAGAAACTGATTCCATCCACTGTGAAAGTGCAGGGGTTTATTAAGGGTCAGTGAATTTTTCTCATTGCCGATGTGTATCATTTCGTTACAGTGATAAGCACAGGAAAAAGTCTCAGGTCCATGGACTTTTCATCAAGTGACTCACTGTCGCTTCTCCTTTTGTTACTTCTGAGGTTCTTAAAATGAGCTTTGCCTCTTGAGAGTGTAGGGATGGTGGCGGTCCAGCAGGGATGCGATGGCTTCTGGTGTTCCTCTGGAGGTCTCGGGCCCTGGAGCCATCCAGCCCTATTTCAACTAGTGGTTCTTAAAGCAGCTTACTAGGGCAAAATGTGGCTTCCCAAATGATCCCTTTGTAGATTGATCAGAATATGTAAACAAAGAGAAACTGTGGAGAAAAAAGCATATCATTCTTGCACATTCTAAGGAATCATCATGAGTCCTGTGCAACTCTGTTCATATGTAAATAATCCATAGTTGAGGCTTTGTCAGTGTTTTTGAACTCGAATGATAAAAGGGCAATTGAACTTAGCAATGTTCATATTGTTTTCCCTGAATAATACGCAAAGAATTTTTTCTGTCCTTTCAAGGGAAAATAGTGTGCCGAGCACTTACTCTCCCGGGAGAGGGCTCCAGTTCCTGTCTAACACGTGCTGGAATGTTAGCTCCACTCCTGATGCAGAGGGCTGTTTGGATGAAGCTGTGAGAGGTGAGCTTTACCTAACATCTGTGCCACTTACAGGGGGACCTGCATTGCCTTACCCTTGGGCTCCTGTGCATTCACCACCATAACCAGGGAATCCAGGGGAGCTGAGTCCTTCTGGTGTTGTCAGCCTCAGGTACACAAGGTGGCGATGGGTGTTTAAATAGTGTTATACCAGAAACTGGGCTCAAAATTGACCGTAATTACCAGAAAGCTCATCTTGTTGATAAATGATAAGCACGCTGGTGACTTTGTTTATAATATGAATAGAATCTCAGGGTAGAAGTATTCATATTATTTCAGGACTGACTGTGCCCTGAGCATTTAACATGTTAATTTATTTACCTCCTTCATGGCTTTGCTTCTATGTCACCTCTCAATGAGCTCTTCTCAGCCACCTGGATAAAACTGCACATTTCCCCCCACCATAAACATGACGCAGGGGCCTCCTCATCCGCTTTCCTTGCTGTATTTGTCTAGAATACACTCCTTGCCGTCTGCTATTCTTTACTTGTGTGTTTTGTTTGTTGCCTATCTTCTCCCATTAGAATGTCACCTCCATGAAGGCAGGGGATTTTTTGGCCAGTTTTATTCATTGCCGCATTTCTAGTACTTAGAACAATGACCAGCACACAGTAGGGGCTCAAGAAATTTCATTATATGAATATTCATTGTGGAACAAATGCTTTCCCTTTTGTTTTCCTCTGTTTTTTTCCATCTTGTTATTTCAAGTACATAGGCATGTCTAGGTTTATGTAACATATATAAGAAAAATGCCTCTGCATAACAAAAGTGCTTCCACATTTTGTTACGTGAAGGCATTTTTGTTATATGCGTTATATAAGCCTAGACATGCCCGTGTACTTGAAATAACAGGATGGAAAAAAAATAGAGGAAAAGAACATAGCTAGCAGGTTGTGACTTTGTAGTATTCCTGAAGGTAAACTCACTCTCCATCGAGAAACCGGGAAGATATGGACCTCTTGACCTGAATGTTAGATGCTGGATGCAGGACTGCCTCTCTCCTCAGCCTCTCGGTCCTAGGTGACACTTCTGACTTCCTCCAACAGGCTCTGCTATCACTCAGCACCTCACCTGTGCCAGGAGTGCCCTTTCTCCCTCACCTGCCCTGGTTAGCACCAGGTCCATCCCTAGTTCTCAGCCTAAATGTACCTGCCTCAAAGTTGGGGACACAGAGATGAATGAAGGGCAGTTCTTGTTCTTATGGAGCTCACAACTTACTGGTAGAAAGGGTCACAAAAGCAAAATATGGTTTAGTTGTGTAAGTGCTATAGTAGAAGTACCCTGCTTAGATGGGATGTGGCGGAAGCCATGGGAACAAATGAAGGTTATTTGGGATGCTGTCTAAAGTCAAAAGAGAAGGAGCCCCTAGATAGAACCCAGCCTTGATTCTTCATATCAAAGAATCCTCAGGGTGTTATTTTAGTCAACTTAGACTTCTCTCCTGACCTAGAGGAGAAGAGAAAAAAAAAAGCCGCCATAAGCCATGGTTAATCATCTTAAAGTAACAGTGGCTGAATGTGACATGGAATGATTAAATCAGCCCAGATTAAATCAGATAGAGGTCAGGCCACAGGCATATGCCTGTCAATGTTACTTTTTGTACATACGATACTATTTATGTCTTATAGAAACTGTGAAACACTCCTTTCGTGGCAGCGAGTTCAGGCCTGTCTATGCCCCAGCATTTCAAGGCACTGCCTCCCCTAACGAGACAGATCTTGGGAAGCCAGAGATATGCGAGGACCACAGACCTGTGGCTTGTTCAAACCCTAGGAGGCCTTGAAGGTTAAGGAGTCAAAACTTCCCTTTTTATTTGATTTAAATACATTTTTGCATTCGAAAACCAGTTCAGATCCTTTACTAACCCAGCTAAGATCATCACTGTGTTCATTTTTTAATGTATCTTCTTCAAGTCTTCTTCCAGGTGTATTTTTCTGTAATAGTAATCATTGGACATCCCATATTGTTTCCTGAATTTTTTTGCTTAACTTTGTGTTATACATATATTTGTTGTTATGCATCACTCATCATTTTAATGGTTTTAGTCATTTATCAAGTGATTCATAGAGTACTTTTCTTAGCCATTTTCCAATCGCTACATTTAGCATTTCCACTTTGAGGGGAGAGTGATTTTTTACATCATGTGATAGGAAATATTTTTCCATATATGGGGTTTACTATATTTTAGACTTTTCCTTGGACTGGATTCCTGGAAGAGTGATGGGTGAGTTAGAGAACAGAGAACATGAATGTATGTATAGCTCTTAATGCATGTTGCCAAATTGTTTTGGAAAGAGGATCAGAGAAGCTGCAATCAGTTAAGTCTTCCAAATTTCACTTTCAACACCCACATTAAAAAATGCTAGAGAAGTTAAATGACCACCCAAAGTCCCAAGGTTTCTGTCCCGAGCCTGCTCTATAACACAGACATGTTTTGACTTTATCGGCTTGCCTTTTTCTGTTATTTTTTATAAATCTCTGTATACATTTGCTTAAATTAATTTTTCACAAACATTTCAGATACATCTGTATTTAAAGTAGACATAATTATTACATTATTTTACTTTCAATATTATTAATATCCAGTAGAAAATAAATATTCATGGTATTATTTGAATTTACAGTGTTCATATTATATATTAATTTTTTTTCTTCTAGTTACCATGTAGAATATAGCTATATAATGATATAAAACAGTCTGCTGAATGGAGTTGTTCTTTCCAACCTTTTTACTTGCTTCAGAGAGGGTCAATTTTGATTGACATGCACGTTCACATGCATCAAAGACACAGGGATCTTCTGCTTCTCTAAAATCTTTTAATGGCACATGAACACTAATTTATAGTGTGTATATTGCACTAAATTTCGCAATTAGAAAGTTCACTTTGATTTTCCGTCAGCATTCGAGTGTAGTGGTAGCACAAATTTATAATGTGGGGAAATGAAATAGCAGTCAGTTTATGCCAAATATGGTCGTTCCGAATTACAGAATTGTGGATACTCAACCATATTTGTTTTCTTTCTCATTAAAGGTCCGTTAAGCTCCACCTCAGAGAATGCTATTGGTGATCAGTATAAAACTCACATTCCCAATGCAGCGATCTCTCTGAATTCCTTCCATACTGTCAGATATTATTCTAAAGTCACCCCTTCCTACGATGAAACCGCCGTAACAAATCAGAACATTTCAATTCATTTACCTTCAGCCGTGCCCCCAGTCTCAAAGCTTCTCCCTCAGCACTGCACTTCTGGGTTGGGCCAGACGTGCACTACACATCCCAAATGTCTGGTAAGTTTTCAGGGGTCCCTGGATCAGATTGGACCTTTTCTCTCCAGCCAGCAGAAGCCCCTGACCTGCATTTTGTTGTTGCTACTCTGGCTGGAAGGCTGGTACCTAAAAGCTTGATTTTGAGTCTCTCCACCCTGATGGGTGAAAAGGAGGTGTGGTCAACCCAGGCTCTCACTCCCCGTCCTGCAGGGCTGGTGTCTCAACATCCAGAACCAGTGAAACTGGATGGGACTGTGCTAGTTTGACGGTGACTAGGTGGAACCTGATCTCCCCTAGCACTGATTCCCCACCCCTCTGCACACCCCCACCCCGGCTTCTACCCAGAGCTTCTGCAGCGTAACATCCCATTTTACCACCCTCATCCTCATCTGGCCCCATAGCCAGCCACTGCTTATCTCTTAGGTGGGCAGCATCACTTGCACTGCATCAGAAAGTGCTCTTCCAGTCACTATCCTGGCTGTTTTCAGATACCAGATGTCCTCCTACAGCAGATATTTACAGAGCACCCATTATGTTCTGACATTGAGCTTGCCATTGTGCTAAGAATGTAGTACACTAAGGTAGACACGATCCCTGCCCTCATGCCGCTTTGGTGTTAATGGGATGTAGACAAAGAAGCAGGAATTACGATATTGTTGAAGCGGGTAGGAGGAGTGCCCCACTATACATACCAGCTAGACGTGGGTGAGGTTAGCGACTGCTCGCCCCTGGAGAAATACCATTCATGCTAATATCTAGCCACTAAGAATTAGTCAGGTAGAGGGGTGAGGAATCAGGAGAGAGGAGGCAAGAGCAGTCCTGTCAGATGGACCAGCATATGAAGCAGTCATACGTGTATTGTTTGGAAGAACTGTCCAGTGCTAGAGGAAGACTCAAACCAGATTGGCCTACTTAAAATGGACTTCTGTTAACTTTAATATAGTTGCTAATGCTTTTGCATATTAACAATAGCTAACATGTTTTGAGCACTCAATAACTAATAGTGCCAAATACTCTATGTACTTACTGTACATGATCTAATGAGAATCCCTGAGGTGATCCTTTGAAGGTAGATACTGTTATAATCTCCATATGACATCTATAAAATGGGAATAATAGCGACCTTCCAAAAGATATTTGCAAGATAAATATTCTAAAGAGAATTGCAAAGAAATGTTAAAATATGCAGTGTCTACAGATATCGTAATTTTGCTAATGATCATTAGTATCCAATGGGAAGACTAGGGTAAATGAAAGAAAAGATTACAATATTATCATTTTTTAATTGTTGACCTATACTTACTCTGTGTGGGTTTTGTTGGAAAATTGTTGTGAGAAAATAATTATTTTTAATACAAAGACATATTTGAAAACTTGTAATCTTATTCATCTGAGGATTTCACATAGTTTTGAAAATCATTTCAGATTGTTTTGGGATATAGAAAATACAATCATGACATTATGAGTAAGAATGGGCAAGGATTCAATTAATGTGAGTTTTTCCCCCTTCTTTGCAGCAGCAGTTTTGGGCATATTAAAAGCACTTATTTGAAATTCACACTCTCAACCACCTACTGCGCGCAGTTTGACAATCTAGGAAAAGTGGAACAAAGAATGATTTTGAAAGCTCCACCCAAAGACCTAATATCAAAAGAGTTAGCATGGTCTGGCTTCTGATAAATGCACTCAAAGCTTCCGCAGATAGAAAGACCAGCAACGAAAAGCTGGTCGCACGCTGTCACTCATCTTCATACACACTTGGATCCCTGCCAGCCAGAGAGCTACAAGAACAAATGACCTCAGTGACCTACACTCTCTCTTCTCAAAAAATATTCCACAATTTATGAAAAAAAGCATGCTATAAAGAAGATCCGTGTAGATGTGATAAAGTGATAAGATTGGGAAGGTGTGTTGATACCTTGTGTCACTGAGTACAAATACTGCAACTTGACTCATTTTTAGTATCCCCGTGAATTACTGTCACTCATTTCTAGGTGATGTCTTTTCCTTATTTGACATTTTAGAGAGTTTCCTTCTTCACTCACCATCCAAACTAAGATACCCAGAGAGATGCTGAAAGAGGGGTTTACCTCCTCACTTGACTACTAATGAATAAATTGATGTGTGTTTTTGCATTTCACAATCCCTTGAGTGAAACAATGGCTAATAGGTAAATATTTCTTTCAGGACCTTTAGTTACAGACTAGCAGGTCTTTTGTTTTTCATCTCTTCCTCCCTGTGGGTATTAGAAAGGACAGTTGAAAATAAGGGGGAAAAAAAGGTTTGTTTTATATTTCACTGAAATGTTCTTATACATAAGTTTTATTATTAAATAAAATACTCAGTTTTCAACCTGAACATTGTAATCCATTTTTGTTTTATTTAATAAATATATGTTCTCTCTTTTAGTAGTACTATGTAGGGAATTTAATTTCCTAGAGTTTTGAGAAGCTTAAAAATTACTGTAGGCGTAGCCTAATTCTCATGTCAAATTTTACAACTTTTCTTTGAGGATGCCAAAATGATTGAATCTGTAGATGTTTGACATACTTTATAAAGGAACAAGAAGTTTCCAACTAAGGTTTTATTTTTATTATTAAAAACAGGTGCTTGATTCTTCATCCCCTTTCCTTTAGGAATAATTGCTTTGACGTTGGAAGAGAACCTGCTAAGGTATTTTGGACACTGGGACTACTGCCTGTGTTCCCAGCTGGTCTTAATTCTTGCTGGGGCTTTTACTTTGCACGAGAGTTTCTTTACATCTCCACGTGGGCTATGAGAGAAGCCTGCGACTGGGAACTCTTCAGCAGAGGACCTAAAAAGTCTGACCCCTAGAGCCATCTCTCTACTTGTTCTCTCATCCCACTTTTCCTTTCAACATGAAGAGGAGGCTACCAGATCCATCTTTAGGGCTCTTTACTTTTCAAGCCTGGGTCCCATGATCCTAGACTTCATGCAAGTGTCCAAATTCATTTCTAATGTGAGAATTTCATTTTTAATGAATTTTTCTCTTCCAATAAGCTTAACTCTTAGCCAAGGAAGAAAGCTTAGTTGGGTTACACCTTGTAGAAAAAGAGCAGGATTTTCCTTGTAAAATCAAGTTGGCTGGTCATGGGACAGTTGCAGTGTTATTTTCACAATAAAGAAGATGCAAGGAGCCTGCCTTGAAAAGGTGACAGCTTGTAGGTTTCACATTGGTGGAGGCAGAATGAGTGAAACATAGTAGATGATCTGATACAGGGCTGTGAGGAAGGGCAAAGAATTCAGGATGCCACCCAGGCTCCCGGCTTTTGCAGCTAGGTAGACAGTATTGCTATCTACTGAGAGAATGCAAGGAGAACACTTGGAGTCATGGCACTAGAACATGACAATTGTATGGGGACACATTGCATTTGGGGTATTTATATGATACTGAGTTGAAGTAGCCAAAATATATTCAGATATTGCAGCACAGGCAGGAGATATAGATAAGAGATGTGGTTTGGGGTGTCATCAGCACTGGAGGGGAATACCAAAGTGGGGGGATTAAACATTAAATGGTGGGAGTGGCCTGGATGACCCAATAGGAACTTGTGATGCTGCAATTTTTTTCTTTTCTTTTTTATTATTATTTAAGTTCTGAGGTACATGGGCACAATGTGCAGGTTTGACACATAGGTGTGCATGTGCCATGGTGGTTTGCTGCATCCATCACCCCATCATCTACATTAGGTATTTCTCCTAATGCTATCCCTTCTCTATCCCCCCACTCCCTGCTATCCTTCCCTTAGCCCCCCAGCCCCTGACAGGCCCTGGTGTGTGATGTTCCTCTCCCTGTGTCCATGTGTTCTCATTGTTCAACTCCCACTTATGAGTGAGAACATGTGGTGTTTGGTTTTCTGTTCTTGTGTCAGTTTGCTGAGAATGATCGTTTCCAGCTTTATTCATGTCCATGTAAAAGACATGAACTCATCCTTATTTATGACTGGATAGTACTCCATGGTATTTCTAGTTCTAGATCCTTGAGGAATCGCCACACTGTCTTCCACAATGGTTGAACTAATTTACACTCCCACCAACAGTGTAAAAGCATACCTGCTTCTCCACATTTTCTCCAGAATCTGTCGCTTCCTGACTTTTTAATGATCACCATTCTAACTGGTATGAGATGGTATCTCAATGTGGTTTTGATTTGCATTTCTCTAATGACCAGTGATGATGAGCATTTGTTCATATGTTTCTTGGCCACATAAATGTCTTCTGAGAATTGTCTGTCCATATCCTTTGCCTACTTTTTGATGGGGTTGTTTGTTTTTTTCTTGTAAATTTGTTTAAGTTCCATGTAGAATCTGGATATTAGCCCTCTGTCAGATGGATAGATTGCAAAAATTTTTTCCCATTCTGTAGATTGCCTGTTCACTCTGATGTTAGTTCTCTTGCTATGCAGAAGCTCTTTAGTTTAATTAGATCCCATTTGTCTATTTTGGCTTTTGTTGCCATTGCTTTTGGTGTTTTGGTCATGAAGTCTTTGCCCATGCCTATGTCCTGAATGGTATTGCCTAGGTGTTCTAGGGTTTTTTGTGGTTTTAGGTTTTACATTTAAGCCTTTAATCCATCTCAAGTTCATTTTTGTATAAGATGTAAGGAAGGAGTCCAGTTTCAGTTTTCTGCCTATGGCTAGCCAGTATTCTCAACACCATTTATTAAATAGCAAATCTTTTTGCCATTGCTTTTTTTGCGAGGTTTGTCAAGAATCAGATGGTTGTAGATGTGTGGTGTTATTTCTGAGGCCTCTGTTCTGTTCCATTGGTCTTTATGTCTGTTTTGGTACCAGTATCAAGCTGTTTTGGTTACTGTAGCCTTGTAGTATAGTTTGGAGTCAGGTAGCGTGATGCCTCCAGCTTTGTTCTTTTTGCTTAGGATTGTCTTGGTTATGTGGGCTCTTTTTTGGTTCCATATAATATTTAAAGTAGTTTTTTATAATTCTGTGAAGAAATTCAGTGGTAGCTTGATGGGGATAACATTGAATCTGTAGATTACTTTGGGCAGTATGGCCATTTTCACCATATTGATTCTTCCTATCCATGAACATGGAATGTGTTTTCATTTGTTTGTGTCCTCTTTTATTTCCTT
>NW_016107423.1:4393496-4414407 GCF_001604975.1 Cebus imitator | reverse complement strand
CTCTGTTTGTCTGTTATTGTTGTATAGTAATGCATGTGATTTTAGCACATTAATTTTGTATCCTGAGACTTTGCTAAAGTTGCTTATCAGTTTAAGGAGATTTTGGGCTGAGACTATGGGGTTTTGTAAATATACAGTCATGTCATCTTTAAACAGCGACAATTTGACTGCCTTTTCTCCTATTTGAATACCCTTTATATCTTTCTCTTGCCTGATTGCCCTGACCAGAATTTCCAATACTATGTTGAATAGGAGTGGTGAGAGGGTATCTTTGTCTTGTGCCAGTTTTCAAAGGGAATGCTTCCAGTTTTTGCCCATTCAGTATGATATTGGCTGTGGGTTTGTCATAAATAGCTCTTATTATTTTGAGATATGTTTCATCAATACCTTGTTTATTGAGGGTTTTTAGCATAAAGGGCTGCTGAATTTTGTCAAAGGCCTTCTCTGCATCTATTGAGATAATCATGTGGTTTTTTTCTTTAGTTCTGTTTATATGATGGATTACATTTATAGCTTTGACACATACTTGCATCCTAGTGATGAAGCCAACTTGATCATGATGGATAAGCTTTTTGATGTGCTGTTAGATTTGGTTTGCCAATAGTTTATTGAGGATTTCCACATCAATGTTCATCATGAATACTGATTTGAAATTTTCTTTTTTAGTTGTGTCTCTGCCAGGTTTTGGTATCAGGATGATGTTGGTCTTATAAAATGAGTTAGGGAGGATTCCCTCTTTTTCTCTTGTTTGGAATAGTTTCAGAAGGAATGGTACCAGCTGCTCTTTTTACCTCTGGTGGAATTTGGCTGTGAACCTGACTGGTCCTGGAATTCTTTTGGTTGGTGGGCTATTAATTGCTGCCTCAATTTCAGACCTTGTTATTGGTCTATTCCAGGATTTGACTTCTTCCTGGTTTGGTCTTGAGAGGGTGTAAGTGTCCACGAATTTATCAATTTCTTCTAGATTTACTGGTTTGTTTGCATAGAGGTCTTTATAGTATTCTGTGATGGTAGTTTGTATTTCTGTGTGATTGGTGGTGATATCCCCTTTATCATTTTTTATTGCATCTATTTGATTCTTCTGTCTTTTCTTTATTAGTCTGGATAGCTGTCTACTTTGTTGATCTTTTAAAAAAAAACAGTTCCTGGATTCATTGATTTGTTTGAAGGGTTTTTTTTTTTTTTTTGTGTTTTTTTTTTTTTTTTTTTTTTTTTTTTTTTTTTTTTTTTTTTTTTTTTTGTGCGTATGTGTGTGTCTCTGTCTCCTTCAGTTCTGCTCTTAGTTATTTCTTGTCTTCTGCTAGATTTTGAATTTGTTTAATCTTGCTCCTCTATTTCTTTTAATTGTGACATTGGGTGTTGATTTTAGATCTTTCCTCATTTATCATGTTGGCATTTAGTGCTATAAATTTCCCTCTACACACTGCTTTAAATGTATCCCAGAGATTCTGGTATGTTTGTTCTCATTGGTTTTGAAGAACATCTTTATTTTTGCCTTCATTTCATTATTTATCCAGTGGTCATTCAGGAGCAGGTTGTTCAGTTTACATGTAGTTGTTCGGTTTTGAGTGAGTTATTTAATCCTGAGTTCTAATTTGATTGCACTGTGGTCTGAGAGACTGTTTTTTATGATTTCCATTATTTTGCATTTGCTGAGGAGTGTTTTACTTCCAATTATGTGGTCAATTTTAGAATAAGTGCGATGCGGTACTGAGAAGAATGTATATTCTGTGTATTTGGGGTGGAGAGTTCTGTAGATGTCTATTAGTTCTGCTTGGTCCAAAGCTCAATTCAAGTCCTGGATATCCTTGTTAATTTTCTGTCTCATTGACCTGTCTAATATTGACAGCGGGATATTGAAGTCTCCCACTATTATTGTGTGGGAGTCTAAGTCTCTTTGTGGGTCATTAAAACTTGCTTTATGTATCTGGGTGCTCCTGTATTGGATGCGTATATATTTAGTATAGTAAGCGATTCTTGTTGCATTGATCCCTTTACCATTATGTAATGCCCTTCTTTGTCTCTTGATCTTTGTTGGTTTAAGGTCTGTTTTATCAGAGACTAGGATTGTGACTCCTGCTATTTTTTTTTCTTTCCATTTGCTTGGTAAATCTTCCTTCATCCCTTTATTTTGAGCTTATATGTCTCTTCGCACATGAGATGGGTCTCCTGAATACAGCATACCAGTGGGTCTTGACTATTTATCCAATTTGCCAGTCTGTGTCTTTTAATTGGGGCATTTAGCTCATTTAGACTTAAGGTTAATGTTGTTATGTGCGAATTTGATCCTGCCATTTTGATGCTAGCTGATTATTTTGCCCATTAGTTGATGTGGTTTCTTCATAGTATTGATGGCCTTTACAATTTGGTATTTTTTTACAGTGGCTGGTACTGGTTGTTCCTTTCAATGTTTAGTGCTTCCTTCAGAAGCTCTTGTAAGGCAGGCCTGGTGGTGACAAAATCTCTCAGCATTTGCTTACCTGTAAAGGATTTTATTTCTCCTTCACTTGTAAAGCTTGGTTTGGCTGGATATGAAATTCTGGGTTGAAAATTCTTTTAGGATGTTGAATATTGGCCCCAACTCTCTTCTGGCTTATAGGGTTTCTGCATAGAGATCCGCTGTTAATCTGATGGGCTTCCTTTTTTGGGTAACCCCACCTTTCTTTCTGACTGCCCTTAGCATTTTTTTCCTTCATTTCAACCCTGGTGAACCTGACAATTATGTGTCTTGGGGTTGCTCTTCTCAAGGAGTATCTCTGTGGTGTTCTCTGTATTTCCTGAATTTGAATGTTGGCCTGCCTTGTTAGATTGGGGAAGTTCTCCTGGATAACATCCTGATGATTGTTTTCCAACTTGGTTCCATTCTCCCTGTCACTTTCAGGTACACTGATCAAATGTAGATTAGTCTTTTCACATAATCCCATATTTCTTGGAGGCTTTGTTCATTACTTTTCACTCTTTTTTCTCTAATTTTGCCTTCTCACTTTATTTTATTGAGTTTATCTTCAATCTCTGATATCCTTTCTTCCACTTGATCAATTTGGCTATTGAAACTTGTGTATTCTTCATAAAGTTCTTTGTTTTTCAGCTCCATCAACTTATTATGTTCTTCTCTACACTGGTTATTCTAGTTAGCATTTCATCTAACCTTTTTTCAAGGTTCTTAGCTTCCTTCCATTGGGTTAGAACTTGCCCCTTGAGCTCGGAGAAGTTTGTTATTACCCACCTTCTGAAACCCGTTTCTGTCAATTAGTCAAACTCATTCTCCATCCAGTTTTTGTTCCCTTGTTGATAAGGAGTTGTGATCCCTTGAAGAAGAAGCAGCATTCTGGTTTTTGGAGTTTTCAGCCTTTTTGCACTGATTTCTTCCTATCTTTGTGGATTTATCTACCTTTGGTCTTTGAAGTTGGTGACCTTTGGATGGGGTCTCTGAGTGGATGTCCTTTCTGTTGATGTTGAAACTATTTCTTTCTGTTAGTTTTCCTTCTAACAGTCAGGCCCCACTGCTACAGATCTGCTGGAGTTTGCTGGAGGTCCATTCCAGACCCTGCTTCACTGGGAATCACCGGCAGGGGCTGCAGAACAGCAAAGGTTGCTGCCTGTTCCTTCCTCTGGTAGCTTTGTCCCAGAGGGGTACCTGTCAGATGCCAGCCAGAACTCTTCTGTATGAGGGATCTGTCAGCCCCTGCTGGGAAGTGTCTCCCAGTCAGGATACACGGCAGTCAGGGAGCCGCTTGATTAGGCAGTCTGTCCCTTAGCAGAGCTCCAACTCTGTGCTGGGAGATGTTACTCCCTTCAGAGATGCCAGACAGGGATGTTTAAGTCTGCTGAAGCTGTACTCACAACCACCCCTTTTCCCAAATGCTCTGTCCCAGGAAGGTGGGGGCTTTATTTATAGGTCCCTAATGGGCTGCTGCCTTTCTTCAGAGATGCCCTGCCCAGTGAGGAACAAGTCTAGTGACACAGTCTGCCTGAAGAGGACTTGCTGAGCTGCTGTGGGCTCTGGCCAGTCACTGTGTAAACTTCCCGGTGACTTTGTTTACACAGCGAGGTTAAAATCATCTACCCAAGCCTCAGCAATGACAGATGCCCCTCCCCCCACCAAGCTTGAACACCCCAAGTTGAGCTCAGACTGCTGTGCTGGCTGCAAGGATTTCAAGCCACTGGATCTTAGCTTGCTGGTGATGCTGCAGTTGTATCATACTATATGATTCATCGTATAAGGTCACTCGGCCAGGCTCCTGATGACACATGGCATTGCAAGTCACCAGAGATCCAAGGTACGTGGGTAAACCCTCAAAGGGAGAGGGTACAAGTTGCCGGTGGCAGCTGTTTGTTTATTGGCTGTTTTTTGAACATTAAGAAGTTAAATTGCTCTGAATTTCTAGCTTCTGAAAAATGCAAAACATAGACAATACTGGCTCTATTTCTAGTACGGCAAAATAGTGACAAACTGCTCAGGCAAAGCAGTGCCTCCCCCTTTACGTGAGGCGTTGGCTTCGCTTTGGTCCCTCCCCACCCAGCCTGCCTCATTCATTGAAGTGACGTGCCCTGTCCCAGTAGGTGTTCCAGTTTGGTTCCAAAAGGGATGGTGTTTCTCTATACAAAGAAATCGCTTTGGGATGGGAGGATGGAGAGGTTTGTTAAATTGCAGATTCCCAGGTCATACTCCCACAAGGTCAGATTTGGTAAGCCGTGCTCTCTGGTGCTTTGGAATCTGCATTTTAATAAACACTACAAAATGTGTTTGCTGTTATCTGATTATTCCTCTCAAACACACCCAATTCACATAAAGAGATTTAGATGTCCATAGGGGACAGAATAGATACAAACTAAAACCATATGTCATTGACTTCCAAACCTGGCAGGACCTCAGAAGCACTTGTAGGTTGATTAAAACCATACATTCTAGGACTTTCTCCCAGAGATTCTGATTCCATAGCTCTGGAATGAGGCCCAGCACTCTGCATAGGATGATTCTGATGCACAGCCAAGTGTGGGAGCCCCTGTTAACTTACAGCACACTGATCAGGTACATGTTAAGGGCTGGGGTGGAGCACAAGGAGCACCACCCTCCTGAATCCAGGCAGCCAGCAATGGAGAGACTCATTCTTTACTCCCACAGTGATTGATTCAGAAAGGGTTTGCTGAGATGGGTTCCCAAAACTGCTTTGGTAAGTTAGGAAGATGAATAGGTTGTACACTTGTGGAGAAACTCAAAGGTGGGAGTGGACCCCGTGAATTTTGAGTAGGTATTCCCAAGAAGAGTGAAAACCAGAAAAGTGAGGTGGGGTTTCACTCATTTTGGTTTATCTAGATGGCAATGGAAACTGCCATGAAGAGAGGTGGTTCTGAATTTTTCTCAAAGCTTTCATATTTTGTGAAGATACTCTAAAGGTATTGTTAAAAACAGAATGCCACTTTTGCAAAAAAAAAAAAGAAATTTGGAAAGGATCTGTCTTTTCTCTGAATGGCATTGACGTAACAAAATCTTAAGATCCGAACTGGAACTCCATGGTATTTTTCTACCCACCTGTCATGCTTGCCATGGTTTTCCCTTTCTTTCTGTGCATCTCCCTGTTACATGGAAGCAGGAAGCAGGAAGCCCTTAGATCACCTTGATTAATCCTGTATCAGGAGCTGGTTTTATCACCATGGGAACATAACACTCCTATGGAAAATGGAGAAACCTCTGATCTTTGTAGTTTCAAAGGTTTTGTTTTTGTTTTTTGTTTTTTTTTTTAACACCCTAGAATAATGTTCTTTCTAAAAACAACAAGATACACAAAGAAACACAGGATTATATTACATACGTTGTATGCTGTTGAATTTTACTCATCAGGTTTGTAAAAATACTAATTTATGCTCAGAGCAAAGGTTTCTAGACGTGAGATTATAAAATGAGAGGGCTTAAGTGCTGCTGGAAGAAACTTCAGGGAAATAGGCTTCTAAAATGCACAGATTGCTCTAAGAAGAACATGGATTGCAAGAAGTTTTTACAAACAGATATTCCCTTATGCTTATTTCTTACCCAGGTAGTGTCGAGACTGTGTAAGGGTGTTGGAAATGATGTATTTCATAGAAACACTAAATTTTTCCTGCTTTCAAACTGCATCAAGCTATTTCTTGGTGTCCTTCAAAATAATAGCCAAATGTTCAAACATTCTCTGTTTAGGACTTATGAGACTCCATGCTATTTTAAACCCTCAATAACAGATCTCAACATTGCAAGCATCTTGTAGATTATTTTCCACATAGACCTAAAATAGGACTCATTTTTGAAGTGGCAGCTATTGAAAAGTAGAAAATCTTTCCCATAGTTATGTGTATATTAGGTTAGGCACACAGAAACAAGAATAAACTCACTGATTTCTTTCCCTGCTGCTTTGGGCTAATACTGGTTCTCTCATGTTGTGGTATTCTAGTGGCTGACTCTTGTTTATAGAACATTAAGAAAGGGGTGAGAAACCTACAGGACTCATATCCCAGGGGTAGTTACTTGTTTCCTTAATATTTTTAGATATTATTTACTGTAATCAAAAAGAAGACCAATGAGATTGGAACACTGATTTTTATCTCCTAACAGAGAATTGTAATTGAACTATGACATTTAACTGGCAAATTAAAGATGTTAAATATCTTTTTCTAAAGGAGACATTATAGGCTTTTTCTTTTTTTCAGTACAATAGGAAATTCTACCTTTTTATAGGATTAGAGAGTCAGGAGCTGGATGAAAACACCCCTAAGCCTTTGATAGAGTTCAAAGAAAGGGAGAAAGACAAAATGCCAATTGAGCTGCTTTTTTTCTTTAGAAGTAGAAAATAATATTTGGAAAAATTTGAATATGAACACGTTGTCGTGGGATAAAGGAACATTTTAAAAGGGTTATTAATTTTACTCTTACGCAACTGAAAAACGAGTGCAGGATTTACTCTAAGTTCAAAGTAATACTCCCTTGCTTTCTTGAGTCATGTGAGAAGCATCGTATATGGGGAAGGGAATTCCTTTCTTGACCATCATTGCCCTCACCCTGTGAAGCAAGAGCTATGCATTTCAACATAAATATTATTGCTGGCCACAAGACTTCCCAGATCCTTTTCAAAAACCTAGCTGCAGAGTTTGACTGGCAGAGAATGTGTTTATACTTAGTCTCACTATCCTCCCTAAAATGGAAAATCTGTAACAAAGGATGCAATAAAATGCTGCTCCCCAGGGCAGGCTTGTGTCAGCACAAGAGGCAGTTACAGGGAGATCATGTTAAGGGATTTGCACTTACAACCTTGGCTTTGGTCCAGCCAAGGCTGGGAAAAGTACTCCCAGTTCTCTACCCCAGAAGCAAATGATGAAATTCATGCCTCAAGAAGGCACGTCCACTGGCCTGGCTTGGCAGAGGTGAGTGTGAAGGTGCTTGTATAGTATAAATGGTTTGCTTGCTAAGGCCAAAAATGGTTTATGAAAAGGAGGTGCTTAACCAGCATTTTATCACAGGTTAACTGCATTAGAGAAATTGGGTTAAAATGTTAAATCACAGCTGCTAGAACCGGCTTTGTGTCATTTGGGTATTTCCTTCAAATGCTAATGAAAGCTCAAGAATACTAATCAGATCCCATTGGCAAAGCAGAGCCAATCACGGCAGGTTTCCTGCTGAAAATTATTTTTCACTGTCTACACTTGGATATTCTGCTTCCACTTGAACAAAGGCAAGGCAAAGTCATTGGTGATTATGCTCCTCCCATGCCCAGTCCAGGCCTCCTGCAGCATGTCCCTACAACTGCTCTTCACAATTCTCAGGCCCTTGCCTCTGTAACAAATAGAGCTCTGCTTCTACACCCTCAGTGCCTGATGCTAGGCCAGACACCACTTGTTCACAGCTCAGGCCAGAGCAGTGATTACCTTACCCAGAAGAGGCAGCTGAGTGTTATGGGAAAAGCATGAGATTAGAAGTCAGAATGTTGTCAATAGGGCCTAGTTCCACTGCCCATTAGCTGCATATATTTGAGTAAATTATTCACTTTCTTGCACTCGTTTCCTCTTCCGTAAAATGGGAGTAATGAAATTCATGTACTCATCCAGGGTCTGAGGATTAAAGCTCATGCTTATAAAACTTCCTGGTATGGGGTAGACCTTGCCCAATGGTAGCTGCTGTTCTTATCTTGCCACCTTCCCTTCCTGTAGCCTGTCTCCTCCCCAGTACACAGTCTGCACAGAGGAATAAAAATCACGGTTCTCAATGTCACCTCATATCACTCTTCCTGGCTCGGTAGCGTCCTAAACAAGGAGGGCTTTTGGTTCTTTGGGGGTGATAGGATTTTCTCCAGGCAGATTCGGCTGCCTGGCTGCTGCTGTTATATAGGCAGAGATTTAATTGGGGTTTCACCAAGCACGTTTGACAGAAGATAAGGGTTAGGGAGTTGAATAAGTATGCAAGGCAGTTATGATCAGGAAGACCCGGGGGGGGGGGATCTTGGCTTTACAAGTGAGGAGGGTGATTGGCCCTGGAAAGGATCAGTAGATGCAGGCCTTCACCTGTGTGATTAAAAAATTGTTGATGTCAAAAGTATGTAGAGGGATGAGATGTGAGGGTAAGGTGGGGGTAAAAGCAGATGTAGCAGCTAGTGAGCAGCATACTCGGAATGGTGGGAATGGAGGGGTACTGTTCCTGGTGTAAGTGTGGCAGTATTCTCTCTCCTTTGTGGAAAAGAAAACTGATCATACAAGGCTACGGAGAGAACACGTAAACTGGTAACTCCAGAAAAGACCTCATCTCTCCAGCACTGCCAGCCTTTGAGAATCCTATTCATACAAACCTTCCAGACAACAAATACTTAAAGCACATACTTTAAGACTTTGAGATAACTCTTACTAATGACCAGTTGGCTGAATGCATCAATCATATGCTAAGAGATACTGAACTTGCACAGAGAGAAAGGGCATGAGACAGGGAGACGATGTGTGAGCACTTTAAGGAAGAATATAACATGTGTCAGTATTTTCAAAGACAACCATTTCCAGGGAGTTACAAAGCCTTCATAAAGTCATACATTTCTATTTCTATTTTAATAACAGGAAGAGGACGGGACTGTTATTTGCTGATCACTTATTTATTTCCAGTCAATAGCACAAGTAGGATCTTCATGTAATTTTCTACAAAGAAAATAAATATATGAACAGATGCTTATAATTGAAAAAACAATGGAGTCATTTCTCACCAACTAGATATGACAAAGATGAACTTTTACATGGTGTTGGTGAGGGATTGAGAGAAAACTTATCATATATGTGGATAAGAATTAAATTTGCATCAATTATTTGGCAACATCCATCATGATTGTAAAGATACATGTCTTTTGTATTAAAATTCAGAGACAAAGAGGCTTAGATGAATGTAGCCGCAGATGCAGAGTTCAGAACTGTGGAGTAAGTGTGAAGCGCTCGATATTCTGGGAGAGAAAAAGGAAAGGTTTTCAGACGGATGGGGTGCGACAGGAGCCAGATGAGCCCTCTCCTTGAGTTGAATCATAAGTACTTTTTAAACCGGGTACGATAAAGTTAGCATTTCAAGAATGTTAGAAGAAAGCAGATTATTCCAGAAACAGCAATGGGGAAGCAATTTGAAATTTAAAAAAAAAAAAAAAAAAACAGAAGTAAAGCTGCATTCCTACATCACCCCCCAAAAATACTGTAAAATAAAGAAAACATGTATATTTTTATAAAAATGACATGACTTTTTTATAAAAGAATGAAAAGGAAACCCAGACCTATATGAGTAAACACTCCTCCCCCCATATTTTCCATTAATATGACTGGCAAATGGCTTGTTTCCCTAATATGCAAAGGGATTTTCAAATGAATAAGGAACACACAAGCAACCAGGGAGAAAGATGGTTAATTTCAGGAAGACAAAACAGTAGGAAAATGAATGTGTGAAAAGATATTCACAATAGTAATTGATAAAGCAATAAGCTATTTTTCACAGACTAGATATGACCAAGATCATGATCTTTAACAGGGGTTGAGGGAAACTATCATGTGTGGATAGGAATTTAAATTTGCGTCAATTATCTGACAACATCAAGATTGTAAATATACATACGCTCATTCCACAACTTCTTATTTACCTGAATTCATTATGAATCTTCTGAATTCATTATGCGTTCAGGACCTCCTCCTCCTCTAGAGGTGACATGAGGGCCACAAGGACAGCTATTGATTTTTCTTCCCCCATCACAACACAATCTGCCCCACTGTTATAAGCAGGATCCAATACTCAAAGAGGCTATAATTAGAAATGGCTGCATACCTTCTCCTAAAAGGCCATGGGAACTAGCCTCATCACTCTTTTCATGCCTGTCACTTGTCACCAGAAGTCAAAGCTTCTCATGTCTCTACCACCACCCTATTGTTGGACAGCTCCTATTGGAACCCAATGTCCCAACCATCCTGAACACATACATGCCTCTGGTATTCAATCATCAAAATCATTTGCACTTTTCTCCTTTCTAGGCCAGCCCCTCCACTCCCAGCTTGGGTCTCAGCCCCTCTCGACTACTCACGGACATTCCTCGAACAATTGTCCCTTGTCTGTCTTGAACACTGGATTGTGCTTTAATCCAAGGTCAATTCCATTACACAATAAACATGCTTTAATATCTCCCACCTAAACAAACAAAACCAAAAAAATCCTCTTTCGACTCCACCTCACTTCCAGTTACTGCTCGATTTCTGTGTTCTCCTTTGGAGCAAAACTCCTTGAAAGCATAGCGTTGTGTCTGCTTTCTTCACTTCCTCACCTCCCATTCTCTCTCTTGTGAGAGTTTTTACTGAAGTGGAATTAGCCTACTGGAAGGTGCACAAATCGCAGGTATGCAGAGCAATGGATTATCACAAAGTGAACACACCTCGTGCCAATACCCAGGTCAAGAAATAGAACATTGTCCACACCCCAGAAACCTAGTTCTTTCTTTTGACTGCCACTGTTCCCTCTTCCCCAAAGTCAGTTACCTTTATTCCTTTTAAAACAACACATTATTTTGCCTATTTTGAAAAATTGCTTTGGAATATTACTGTATGTTTTTCTCTGTGCATGTTTTCTTTTGCCCAATGAGATGGGCAATTTGTGAGATTCGTTCAAGTTATTACACAGCAGGGACCAGATCACACAATATAAGCACTTTTTCATCTTTTTGGAGTGAAGCCCTTGGGAGGTTTTTAACAGAAGAGTGACATGATACAATCTTTGCACTGAAGGTTCACTTAGCTGCTACCTTGAGAATAGAATATGGGTCGGGAGGTGAGGATGTAGATGAAAGCAGGGAGACTGGTTAGGAAGCTGTTACAACAATCCAATCACAGTATTAAATTCTCCGGCTTTAAAAAGAAGACATTTTAGGTCAGTCCCTCCGTGGAGCTAAACCAAAGCAATAATAAACCAAGTTCACTGTTGGACCTGCAATAACTAGGCCAGCTATCACAATTTAGCCCCAGAAAATAATTAACACCTCCACAACAAAAATAGCCTTTGCAAACAACTGTAATATTCAAAATTAAAATAGAATAATGTATGGCTGAGAATAAATAGAAGCTTCAATATTTAGAAACCTTGAGTCTTAAAAGTAATACTTCATCAAACACAGAAAGCATTCTCAAGGCCAGAAAACCGAAATAATTTCAGGCCTTGGGGGAATGACAGGGAGGTAACGACTCATCAAAAGCAGACCCATAGGCAGGGCGAAAAGTATGGGTTTCCTGGATATAAATAATTGGAAATACAGGGATGCCCTACCTCGCCGCCAGGTTTTCCTTTACTATTTACGTTCTTTCTTACAATTCTTAACACTTGCAGCATCACAAAGGTGTGTTTTCTTGGTAACAACTATTTTTACAGGACTCAGTTGGACCCTGAGATTATGTGTGGTTGGTTTTTCTTCCATGACTACACATTTGTCTTGGTCTCAAGGATTCCCAGCTTTTCGAAATGAAAGTTTTAACATTTTTGCTCAGATCCACATATTTGATTCCGTGTTGGTTTTCACAGCATTCTGGGCAAAAGATGGGGTTGGAAGTTGGTGTATGTTAAATCTAGGAGCATGGCAAATGATGCCAGGCCACAGCTCTATTCAATTCTACAGTTTGTCTAGGGGAGTGGCCCCATCCCACGTCCCTTTCTTCCAGTGGAAAAGTGTGGCTGCCTCATACAAGATCAACGTCAAAACATTAGCATTGTATTGAATATAGTCTCACTTATTAACCAGCTAAGGTCTATTGCTAATGCATTTACCTGAGCGTTTTGTTTTAGCTTACTTTATTTTTCACTTCTATCACCTTTGAAGGAATGTTCCCCTTTGGAACAAAATTTTTCCAAATAGTTCATACTTGTCTCCACTTCCCCTCTTGAATTCTTTGTTAAACCCACTCCTACAGCCTTTGTTTTTTATATAGCCTTGTCAAGGCAACCGAAAACCTATGTATTGCTGTGCCTACACCACCCGTGTGGAATGTTTATTTTTCCTACCAACCTTCTGAAGGTAATTTCTTTGCCTGTATGTTCCGACCAAAAAGAAATGATTCAAAAGAGAGTTTGAAGCCAGGCTGGGTGTGAAGCCAATAGTGCAAGAGCTTTAGAGTCAGACAAACTTCAGTTGAAGTGTGACCTCATCACATACTAGTGGGTGACCATGAGCAGCCTCCCTGAACCTTCTGTGCCTCAGTTTCCTAATCTGTGAAAATAAGGAGTTAACAGAAGCTGCCTAGCAAGGCTGTGGGAAAATGGAATGAGAGAATGGGCCTGGGACATGGTAACCATTTATTATGCATTAGCTGCTATTATTATGGTCATTGATATTGTTCTCATCTGACGCCAGCAGGGGCAAATACGTTTTATGCCAGTAGGTTCCTCCGCACAAATCCTCCTGGGTAAGCAGCTGCCTCTGCTGCTTTCTCAGGCTGCTTTGTTCGACTTCCTGCCTGCTTGAGGCATAAATCAATAACTTTGATGATAGCCACTCTTCCTGTGTGTGAGATGAGGCAGGAGGAAGAAGGGTTATAAGAGGGGATGATCGCTGGAAAAAGTAATGTAAGTCTATAACCTCAGCGCCCCACAGATAGGGAAGTGCTACCATTACATTCACCTCTGTCTATACATCTCGATAAAATTAAAACAATACGCTTTATTATAATAAGATCATAAAATGGCAAGCCTTGCAAAAACAGGAGCAATGTCCTCCATTTCCTCTGAGTCCCTCCACTCTGCTGTCCTTAGGTAGCTAAGCCAGCAGCCTTCAATCTTTTTTTTCTGATCCACAAAAATGGATGCCACTCACGGGAGCGGTCACTCTCGTGGGGATACCCAAGATTCTATGAAATCTCCAACACACAAGCAGCAGTTCCTCCCTGTTCTCTCTCTCAAATGCAAGGGAGAATGACAAAAATAGAGGGGTACATTTTAGCTAGCTCCAATTCACTTTGAAAAAAATAATTTGCAAGCTTAATTGTTAGTCATAGGTTTCTTTTGACACCTCACACTGTTCACCTTCGCCATTTCAACAGGCATCATTTAAACAAGCTATCATCAAACAGTGGTACCAGGGAGCTGCTAGGAAATGGGATGAGGAGGGTCTGGGATGTCTATCGGTGCTTCCCGGTGACTGTTACAGGCCCTCTGTTTCAGGTGGTCCCTCCTGCAGGAGCGGAAGATTTCTTGCTAAAGGGGGCTTAAAGGTCTTTTCCTTTCTCTTTAGTGGATCAGAACCTGTGTATAAAACAGAAATGAAATGCTCAGGTGACAGCAGTGATTCTCAATGGCTGACGTCCAAGACATAAAAGGAAAATCCCAATGTTTTTATAATATCAAATTCTGAAGTTCATGTTTGGCAAATTTTTCCTGAATAATGGGGAATATGAAGAAGACCCAAAATGATCATAAAGGGTAGGTTTCGGAGTGTGATCCGTTTCAAGTCAAAGGAGAAAGTGGTCAAGCAGCTTGGGGGCCAATTACAGTAGTGGGTGAAAGCCACTGGGTTAGCGAGAAGGCTCTGGGGTCACTACATAAGACAAAAGTACTTTTGGTTACCTTTCCCCACCATTCCTCTCCTTTCCTTTTAGTGAATGGCAAATCCATTTGTCACCAAGCTGGAAATCTTTGATTCACTGGCTCCTCTCTCTCTCTCTCTCTCTCATACTTCTTGAGTTTCAAAATGTCATCAGTACCTGACCACTTCACTTCAGTGAAGGACAGTACTCATCCTGGTCCAAGCCACCAATATCTTTCACCCAGGTAACGGCCTCCTAACTAGTCTTCCTGCTTTCACCTTCCCTGCTGCAATCTGTTTATTACTGTAGACAGAACAATCTTTTTGTTTTGTTTTTGTTTCTGAGATGGAGTTTCACCCTTGTTGCCCAGGCTGGAGTGCAATGGTGTGATTTCGGCTCGCTGGAACCTCCGCCTCCCAGGTTCAAGTGATTCTCCTGCCTCAGCCTCCCAAGTAGCTGGGATTACAGGCATGTGCCACCACACCCGGCTAATTTTGTATTTTTAGTAAAGACAGGGTTTCTCCACGTTGGTCAGGCTGGTTTCGAACTCCTGACCTCAGGTGATCCACCTGCCTCGGCCTCCCAAAGTGCTGGGATTATAGGCGTGAGCCACCAGGCCCAGTCAGACAGTCTTTTTAATGTTTAAATCAGATTATGCCATTTCTTTGCAAACCTCCAATGGCTTCTCATCTCATTCATGGAAAACCATTCTTTACCATGTCTATGAGCCCTTTTAGGACCTCAGTCCTTGCAGCCTATCCAACTACATCATCTCTAAGAGCTCCTCCCCTCTGTCACTCAGCTCATTGTCAATGGTCCCCTGGGTTTTACCTGAACAAGCCTACCTCAGGGTTTTGCACTTGTGGTTCTGTCTGCATGAAGTATTTTATTTCATAAATTTGCTTGGCTAACTTATTTATTGAGGTTGCCACAGGCCTCAGTATGAAAGAAGCCTTATTCTTTTTCATGGACAACTTGATCATTGGCATCTGTTTCAGCAGTCAATGACTGTGAGCAAATTGGCTATGTCAAACTCTGCAAAATTGCTAGATTTTTTTTAAAATGACCTAAATAGAAAGTTTATTTCTCAGAAATTTGTTAAGGTCAAATTTTTTGTGTATTATCCTCAGCATATGGTTGCCTTTCTCTTACAAACTCTCACTTGTTTTAAAGAATGAATAATTTGGGGACTTTGAGTACTTAAATCTATTTTTAAACATGGTATATGTTCTTGTAACTATCGTTTCTCACATTGGCACTGATTGTACTTTATTAGTTAGTTCCAGAGACCCTTAATTACAGAAAGCTGCCTGGGGAAGTACGCGATGGAGTCAATTGTATTGATGAGAAAAGAAAAAAGCAAACTAATAGACCTAATGACTCAGAGTCTGAGACAATCATGAAAGACTTTCCCCTCCACTTCTTCAAAACATAGGTAGTGTAATGGTAAGTAGAGTCAGGGAAGTCAGTAACTCGTTGTGCCAATTTAAACCCCCAACGCAATTTGTTTATGAGGCTCAGGATATTTTAAATTCACCCAAGTCAATCACGCCGTGAAAATCATGCTCGGGTGTAAATTCCGGCATGGAAATATGCATCCCTTTATTGTATTAACACAGACTTTTTGCATCTCAAGGGGAGTGAGCAGCTGTTGCGGAGTCAGTAGAGTCTGGTCTAAGGAGGAGCCCGGTAGGGCCCTGGTGGGGTCCGAGAGAGGGCACTAGGGCTGTTTCTATTCGGGGACCTGGGGGAAGGCGCCGCCGCCGGGTCATTGCAGCGCCTACCCAGAGCGCAGGGCTGAGGATCCCACAGCAGCCCCCGGGCCAGGTTCCAGGATGCTTGGGGATGGCGCGGCTGCACCTGTTACCCGCCGCTCCCTCCTGCTCCGGGGAGACCCCGCGCCGACCTCTGCCCTCGCGCCTGACAGCTGGGCCCCGAGCCTCCCCTGCCTCTGCTGTCACTCGGAGGTGGCTGGTGATTAGTAATCGTCTCCATCCTCCACGCGGGAGGCGTGACCAGGCTTTTACACGCAGCCTCTGAGCCAGCGCCTGGAAATTCCTTTCAGGGACTGCTTTTGCATCTGGAAACCAGAAGTGATTCAAGTGATATGTTCAACTCCTGCCCCTGGACTGGGGAGAGTGTCACAGCTCAGTAAAGCACCGCTCCCAGGGAAGAGCTGTCTCTGCCCACATGAGATAGTTCTTTTCCCTTTCCTGATCAAGGAGACAATGATGGAAGTATGACTGTCATGGCTGATGATAGCCAGACTGGAGAGACATTCACACTAGGGTTTGGCTTTGTTTGTTTTTGTAGACAGTCTCACTTGGTCATCCAGGCTGGAGTGCAGTGGCACAATCAGGGCTCACTGCAGCCTCAACCTCGCCAGCTCAAGTGTTCCTCCCACCTCAGCCTCCCAAGTAGCTGGGACTATAGGCATATGACACCATGACTGACCAGTTTTTTTTTTTTTAAGTAGAGATGAGGATCTATCTCACTATATTGCCCAGGCTAGTCTAGAACTCCTGGCTTCAAGTGATCCTCCCACCTCACCCTCCCAAAAATACTGTCATTACAGGTGTGAGCTACTGTGCCTAGCTCCCACTAGTTACCATTAACACAGTTTCTCAATTGCAAAATAAGGCATTGAACAAGTTGTTTACATTTAAATCACTTCCCAAGTGTTCATCAGCCTCCAAATATTGAGGCATTTCTCGGACTAATATCAGTCGCAATTCTATCACTATTTCTATGTGGCAGTATCTTTTTCCATGTAAGGGAAAATTGATTTTGACCAATTCACCGGGTATCAATTTTGGTAACATTTCGACCATCTTGATTTGCCATATTTCATTGCAGTTCCCCAAGTCACTCCAGCTGGGACAGAGGAGGCAGGTTACACAGAGCACAGCCACTGTGGGCAGTGACCATGAGCCCTCCAGGCTCATGTGCTTAGTCCTTCTTGTCACTGGCTCTGTCCCTGCCCTTGGTACTTGCCCAACCCAGGCCCCAAGGGAAGAATGCTTACAGACTGGGCCAGATATTTTACCTTACCCATTGTTCTAGGGAGTGGTCTCCATCTTCTTCCCATGTTTGTTCATTTTACTAATTTCAGGAACCCCAGATCCTGGTCCTGGCCCTCCTCCACCAGTCAAAAGGAAGTCAGAGCTTGCTCCAAAGCAATTCTTGCAAAGTGGCTCCACAACTGCTTGCCTGAGTCAAGCCTCAGGGAAAACAAATCCCTGTATCCATCATCTTTTTCTCTATTTCTCTAGAAATAATTTATCTCATAGTTCATCATATTCCACAATATCTGCTTATGATAACTAAGGCATTTAGCAGCTTGACCTGCTGGAAAGGATATGGATTTGGGACTTTGAGTCTCAGCTCTACTTCATACAAACTTTGTGACTTTGGAAATAGACACTTTCTTGGTATGAGCCTTAGTAAGCTCACCTGTAAGGTGGAAGTTATAAGAATTTTATAGTGCCAGGCACAGTGATTTACACCTGTAATCTTAACACTTTGGGAGCCAGAGGCAGGAGAACAACTTGAGCCTAGGAGTTTCAGACCAGCCCTGTCAACAGAGAGAGACCGTGTCTCTCTAAAAAATTAAAAAAATTTTGGCCAGGCATGGTGGTATGCTCCTTTCATCACAGCTCTTCAGGAGGCTGAGATGTGAGGATCCCTTGAGCCCAGGAGGTCGAGGCTGCAGTGAGCCATGATAGTGTCAGTGCACTCTAGCCTGGGCAACAAAGCCAGATCCTGTCTCAAGATAAATAAATAAATAAATGAATAAAAGTTTTGTAGGAATCCAGTCAAATAACGTATGACAAAAGATTCTGTGAACCTCACAACGTTATATAACGGTTTTTTTGTGTGTGTTTGTTTTACTGCAGTATATTTTGGTGGTTAGGAGAATGAGTTTTTGGAGTCAGGCTTCTGTTTAAAGCAAGGCTTCACTAATTACTGGCTCTATGACCACAGACAAGTGACTTTAATTTTTTTATACTTCAGCATCATCATTTGTAAAGTGGAAATAATAGCTATATTTTCGGGTTGTTGAATCATTAAGTGAGATAATGTATGTTAAGCATTTAGTGTAATTCTTAATATATCCTAATAGTAGTTGCTGCTGTCAGGCCCCAAGGATGCTGTTGGCCTGAAAAAATAATGTACCCTTTAGACTTTTAATCTAGCTCTGGGGTTCCTCCTTCAGATGTTATCCACATCTGAATTTTTATCTTTAGAAATAAATGTGTATAAAATTGCCTTACTTAATTTCAGTGTTTAGAAAATATTTTTTGTAGTTTGAAAATGCATAAAATTCTAGTGAGCCAGCTTCTTATCTCAGCAGTTGAAATTATTTCATCTGACCATTGATTCTTGAATTCAACCAAGATTTTTCCAGAAAAATCATGAAAGAATCCATCTTCACAGACTGATGTTCCAAAAGAAGGCCTATCTTCTGGGATAACAGATCTGATGTGAGTATTCTGCCAAAACAGTTGAGCAAATGAAACAAACTTAACTGCTTTTGCCTAATTCACTAATATACCAAAAGGCTTCACAATTGGTATGCATGTCAGGTGTATTAGTCCATTTTCACACTGCTGATAAAGACATACCCGAGACTGGGTAAATCATAAAGAAAAAGAGGTTTAATGGACTCATAGTTCCAAGTGGCTGGGGAGGCCTCACAATCATGGCAGAAGGTGAAAGTCACATCTTATATGGCAGCAGGCAAGAGAGAGAAACTGTGCGGGGAAACGCCCCTGCATAAAACCATCAGATCTCATGAGGCTTATTCACTATCACGAGACTAGCATGGGAAAGACCCACACTGATGATTCGATTATCTCCCCCTGGGTACCTCTCATAATACATGGGAATTACCGGAGCTACAATTCAAGATGAGATTTGGGTGAGGACACAGCCAAACCATATCAGCAGAGTTCAGGGGACTCCTTGGGGAGCTGTAGCCCTGAATTAGGATGGGGTTCCAGGAGGTGTTGCCATGGAGCATCCCTTTTATGTCCACAAATGGCCCTTCTGAGGAACATAAGGTTCCTGAACATGAAACATTTGTTCTGGGCTAGAGAATTTATAGTTACTTTTGCTCATGCACCTGTGATCAGCTGCTAGACTGGCTGGCTGGTCTAGCATTGCCTTAAGAGGGACAGCTCATCTCTGCTCAGTGGGCCCTCTCTTCTTCAGCAGGCTTGTTCTCATGGCAGTTGCCAGAAGCAAGAGAGCCAGTGAAAGAGTGCAAGTACTCTTGAGACAAAATGACTCTCCTCCTGCAATCTATTGATCAAAGCAATAGAATGGAAGGTCAACCTAGACAGAAAGGGAGAAGAAATGGACTCTACCTCTTGATGAAAAGATGTACAAAATCACATTACAAAGAGTATGGAAACGGGAGAAGTGAAGGATCATGGCCATTTTTACAGCCCTCCACATATGGTACAATTGCTGTGTTGCTGTCTAAGTAAAGCTGTAAGGCATTTATGTTCCCACTTTTAGTGTGTGAGTTTCTGTTTCTCTGCATTCTTGCCAGCACTTGGCAGAATACGCTCATTTTTTAAATTGATCTGATAATATAAGGTAAGTGGTGTCACATGGTTATTGTTTTTATTTCATTTTCAGTTTCTTATACCTACTGAGGTTAAACATAGTTTTATATATTCATTAGCCATTTGTATTTCTTCTGAAAATTGCCAATTCCTATCTTGCTAATTTTTCTATTGGAATGTTTTCTTTTGGAACCTTTTATGAATATTTATATATTTTAATTCTTTAAGTGTCATTTCACTACAAATTTATTTCCATTCATTTGTTCTTTTTTTTCCCAATAGGTTTTTGAGGAACAGGTGGTGTTTGGTTACATGAATAAGTTCTTTAGTGATGGTTTCTGAGATTTTTGTGTACCCATCACCCAAGCAGTGTACACTATACCCAGTGTGTAGTCTTTTATCCCTCACCTCCCACCCTTCCCCCTGAGTCCCCAAAGTCCATTGTATCATTCTTATGCCTTTGTTTCCTCATAGCATAGCTCCTACTTACAAGTGAGAGCATATGATATTTAGTTTTTCCACTTCTGAGTTACTTCATTTGGAATAATGGTCTTCAATTCCATCCAGGTTGCTGCGACTGCCATTATTTCATTCCTTTTTATGGCTGAGTAATATTCCATGGTGTATATATATTTATAACATTTTCTTTATCCACTCGTTGATTGATGGGCATTTAGGGGGCTGGCTCTGAATTTTTGCAATTGCGTACTGTGCTGCTAGAAACATGATATGCAAGTATTTTTTTTTCATATAATGATGTCTTTTCCTCTGGGTAGATACCCATGAGTGAGATTGCTGGTTCAAATGGTAGGTCTACTTTCAGTTCTTTAAGGAATCTCCACACTGTTTTCTATAGTGGTTATACTAGTTTACATTCCCACCAACAGGGTAAAAAGGTGTTCCCTTTTCACCACATCCACACCAACATTTATTATTTTTTAATTTTTTGATTATGGCCATTCTTGCAGGAGTGAGGTGGTATTGCATTGTGGTTTTGATTTGCATTTCCTTGATAATTAGTGATATTGAGTATTTTTCCATATGTTTGTAAGCCATTTGTATATCTTCTTTTGAGCATTGTCTATTTATGTCCTTAGCCCACTTTTTGATGGGATTGTTTGTTTTTATTCTTGCTGATTTGTTTGAGTTTCTTGTAGATTCTGGATATTAGTCCTTTGTTCAGTATAGATTGCAAAGATTTTCTCCCACTCTGTGAGGTGTTTATTTACTCTGCTGATTATTTCTTTTGCTATGCAGAAGCTTTTTAGTTTAATTAAGTCTCATCTATTTATCTTTTTTTTTTTTTTTTT
>NW_016107423.1:4383695-4392791 GCF_001604975.1 Cebus imitator | reverse complement strand
GACCAGGATGGTCTTGATCTCTTGACCTCGTGATCCACCCGCCTCGGCCTCCCAAAGTGCTGGGATTACAGGCTTGAGCCACCGTGCCCGGCCAACTTCAAAATCTTTAATACGTTACCCCCATTTTTGGTAAAATAGTTTTAAAGTTTGCATTTTATATTTTGTTATTTAATATATCTGGAATTTATTTTTATGTATGACATAAAGGAAGAAATCTAATTTTATTTTTTCTATGTAGTGAACAATTATTCTCACCCACTTCTTGAAGACTGTGTCTTTCCCCACTGATTTTTGGTGCCATCTTTATCATATATCAAGGACCCATGTATGAGCAAGTCTGTTTCTAGACACTCTAAAAGTTCCATTGACTTATTTATTTGTTGTAGCACCAAAAAATTTGCTGTTTTATTTATGATGACTCTGAATATGAACTAGTTTCTAATGAGAAAATATGCTTTTAAAATGATTTTTCATGATTTCTTAGCTGTATCTATACTCTTCTATATGAATTCTATATGGACCAAAACTTTAAAAAAATATACACTTTACCTTTAACTTTTCTCCTCTATTATGCGGTAGAACACACATCTAGCAAACAGCTATTTTTACTGAGCACATAAATATTACTCCTCCAAAATTCATGGTCATTCCTAGGCAAGGGAACATGTTCCCAGTGGAAAAGTCCTGAGGTTGTATTCTGCTTTAATATTTCTCATCTGGTAGAATCATTTCTCTGTTTCTCAATATTTTTACTTGCTGAGTAATACTGTTAATGTAGAATCTTAAAAACTGTGGGAGTGTTTTATTAAAAGATAAGAAGGTAACATGAGGCCTATTTTTAGTTAGAGCTCTGGTACTTTTTGAGTTCTAAAAACCTCAAATACAATGCCTCATCTCAGATATCTTAGAACGTAGCCTCTTCACTTATTCATTCAGCAAATATTTACTAAGGTCCTATTACATGGCTGTTACTATCTTAGGTGCCAGAGATAGAGTGGCTTACTCACCAGTTCTTTAGAAGAGACAATGATTATTTTTATTTTATAGGTGAAAAAACTAAGACACAAAGCCTTCATTTAATTTGATTAAATACAAGTTGCATTTGCTGAGAGCTTACAGAGGTCCGAGACTATAGGGTTATGTATTAGGTGCTCTGGATGATAATATCAAAGATGAGGAAGAGAGATTGGTCTCATCTAACATAACACATTACAGTCAACATGAAGATATTACACTTGAATTCATATAAGACCATTTGCCCCCTTTCTAAGGAGATTTAAATTGCTTCCTCAAGAAAGGAGACTGTAAGTTGGCTTTTGAAGAATGGAAGTATCACTGTCTGATTTCTAGTGAGATTATCATGCAGACAGATTGAAGCCCAGAGGAGATATTAGAGCCAAAAGGGACCTGGAGAGAAAGACAACATTGCAGAGACAGTGGTTAGGCTAGTTGGACTAGAGCAAGTGTTTGAAGCATACAGAGATGGAATGAGTAGTGAATAATACTCAGGTATCCTGCACTCCTGGCTAGTAGAGGTCAGTAGATTAGGAGGCCTGACACAAATTACAATCACAGGCAGGCTACCTATGCCTTCTCATTGGGTACTGATTCCTTTCTAATAGTTCCAGTGTAATCTCCTTTACAGATTTTTTTATAATTCACCACTGAAACTTAATCATTCTTCCATCTATGCCCCCTGTACTCTGTGCATTTTTAAAGTCACAGCATCTGTAATCATCAGCATACTTGATAATGTGTCTGTCTGCCTGAGAGCAGGGCCCATGCCTTTGCCCTCTGTGACCTCAACAACTAGGACAATGCCTGTTAGTTGAGAGAAAATTTTTTGCTAGAAGAATACCTTTGTAGCCTATTCTTTATGGGAGGGCTAAAGTTCCTTGTTTTGTTTTTTAAATCTGTACATCTAATGAATCTTTTGTTTTTTGTTTTGTTTTGTTTTTTAAATCTGTACATCTAATGAATCTTATGAGGTAATAACCTGATGCACTGATATGACATGGGTCACAGAATTTTGTGATTATGTGGGAGTGAGGTTACTGATATAGAATATGACGTGACCCTGAAAGGATTCTAGAGAGAGAAGCTGTAAAGAGTTGACTCATCCAACAGTGCAGAGTGAATGGTCAGCAAATCGCACATCTTGAAGTAGTTCAGGCCTTGTTGAGATTTACAGGAAAAACATTTTCCTAGTAATTGGAAGTTTTCCTCCTAAATAAGTGTAGTTATATTGTTCTACAAACTTGGGACGCAACTAAAAGTTGTTTTTTTTTTTTTTCTTTATTCTTTGTATTTTCTGTGTCTTTTAAAGAAATACTCTCTTATCCTGATGTTGAAAAAGAAATATTCTTCTACAAATTTGATTATTATTTTTCTGTTCACATGAAAGTTTTTAATCCATCTGGAATTGCTTTCTGAGTATGATATGCTCTAGGGGCTTAATTTTTCCCCCCATTGGGATAGCTGATTCATGTAATAAAAAAAAAAAATCCTTTTTGTCCCTTCTGGTCTGCAGTGCCTACTCAGGCATAAAACAACTTTTTATATGCATGGTGTTCTGTTCCTGGGATGTCTTCTATTCCATTTTTCTATTTGTTCATTCTTGCATCAATACCACAGTGTTTTAAATAATATAACCTTGTATGGTAATGCAAATCTCTCTACTTCATTCTTTGTCTTCAATAGAGTTTTGACCATTTATTCTTTGCTTTTTGCCTTCCAACAAAATTTTATTTTATTTTCCAACAAAATTTTAGAATAAGCTTGTCATACTTCACAAAAAATGAAAACACAAGCAAAAATATGATTGGCATTTTTGCTGCAATCACACTGAATCAATAGATCAATCTGAGGAAAATTTATATTTTTATTATTTGATTAAATCAATCCATGAACATGGTTTATCTGACCATTTATTTTGTTTGCTTTAATGTCTTTCAATATAATTTCATAATTTTTTCATAAAGATCTTATGTATCTTTTCTAAGGCTTATATTCCTCCATACATTGTATTTTAATGCTATTATAAGTGCTATCATTTAAATTACATTTTCTAGCTGTTTTGCTAGCATATAGAAGTGTAACTAATGTTTGTATATTCAGTTTGTATCAACCTTGCTAATTTTTCTCATTAATTCTAACAATTTGTCATTAGATTTACTTGAATTTTCTATTCAGATGGTCACATTATCTGAAAATGAGTTTCTAATCCTTGTACTTTTCACTTCTTTAACTTTCCTTACTATGTTTGAACAGCAGGATAACAATAAGCATCCTTATCACGTCCCTAATTTAAAGAAAATACTTCAATATTTCTTGATTCAGCAGGATGACTGCAGTAGATTTGGGGTATCCTATTTTAGGACTTCCCTTCCATTGCCAAGGATTTTAAAAATCATGAATGCATGGTGAATTTTTATTTAATACTTTTCTATATCCGTTGAGGATTATCACATGATTTTTCTCCCTTAAGCTATTTTAGTAATGAGTAACGTCGGCTGATTTTCTTTTGTTAAGCCAATCTTGCATTCCTTGGATAAACCCTACTAGCTCAAGATGTGTTTTATTTTTTATATTTCTAGTTTGTCATGACAATGTTTGCAACTATTTTTATAGATGAGATTGGGTTATAATGATCTTTTTTTAAAAACACTGTTCTTGTTAGATTTTGGTATCATGCATTTGCTAGTCTCTTAAAATAAATTGAGGGGAATGTTCTCTTTACTTATCCTTAAGAATAGTTTCTGCAAGATGGAAATTATTTGTTCCTTCAATATTTGGCAGAACTCACCTGTTTTTTTGTGGGCCTGTTGTTTTCATTATTGGAAGATTTAAATTCTGATTCTATATCTATTTCTTCTCAAGTCAGTTTTGGTAAGTTATATTTTTGAAGACTTTGTTTCATCTAAGTTTTAAAATGTATTGTCATAAAACTGTTTATGGTATTCTTTTATTATCTTTTAAATAACTGAAGCATGGGCAGTTAGATTTTATTTTTATTTTTATTATTATTCAGTTTAGCCTTCCTTATTTTATTCTTACTTTTCCCATAGTTTCATCTATTTTATTAGTTTTTAAGGAAGCAGCTTTTGTCTTTGATGATTCTCTATATTGTATATTTGTTTTCTAGAATGCTGAATCAGCTCTGTATTAGTTTTTTATTGCTGTGTGACAAATGGCTGCAAGCTGAGTATCTCAAACAAAAGAGACTTATTGTTTTATATTTGGGTATGGTTAGCTGTATGCTCTGCTCAAGGTCTGACCAGGCTGAAATCAAGGTGCTAAGGTACTGGCTGGGTCTATGTTGAGGCATGAGCTCTTCTTCTAAGCTCACTTGTTTTGGCAGAATTTGTTTCCCTATAGTTATATGGCTGAATTCCCCATTTTCTTGTTGGCTGCTCAACTTCTGCAGCCAAACACAGTTCTTTGCCATATGGCCCCAGTTTACAGCATGGCTATTTGCCTAACTCCAGGACAGAAGAAGAGCACCTGCTGAACCTTTGAATTTCTTAGACCTCTGTCTGTGACCTTTAAACCCTCTTTAAAAGGGCTCACCTAATTAAGTCAAGTGCATCCACACTCAACAAAAAGAGATTATACTGGTTGTGTTCTCAAGGATGCAGAAACCTTGAAAGCTATCATAGAATGTTTTCTGCCGGTAATTCTCTATATTTATCTTTTTATAAATATTATTATGGCTTTATTCTGTTGTTTTCTTTCCAGCTTCTAAAGTTAGATGCTTAGTTCATTGGTTTTCTAAAGTATTTTCTAAAATCCATTATGATTTCTTCTTTGAACAATGTACTACTACAAGAATATTTCAAATACTTTAAATATGTAGATTTAATTTTTTCCTTTAATTACTCATTTCCTACTTAATTGAACTGTAGGGAAGAATATTGAATGTCTCAATCAATATTTGGAAATTTGTTGAATTTTTTTTCTATTTTCTTTTTATAATTCTGTCAACTCTTGACTTATATTATTAAGGTCACATTATTTTGTGCTGGTACATAGAAATAGATTGTATGTTCTTGATCAATTAACTTTTTTATCATTTATATAAGATCTATTGAGATAATCATATTTTTTTGTCATTCATTCTGTTTATGTGATGGATTATGTTGATTGATTTGTGTATGTTGAATCAGCCTTGCATCTCATGGATGAAGCCAACTTAATCATGGTGGATAAGATTTTTGCCACTAGATTTGGCTTGCCAGTACTTTATTGAGGATTGTTTCATTGATGTTCATCAGGGATATTGGCCTCAAATTTTTTTTAGTTGTCTCTCTGCCAGATTTTGGTATCAGGAGGATGCTGGCCTCATACAATGAGTTAAAGAGGATTCCCTCTTTTTCTATTGTTTGGAATAGTTTCAGAAGGAATGGTATCAGATCCTCTTTGTACCTCTGGTAGAATTTGGCTATGAATCTGTCTAGTCCTGGGCTTTTTTGGTTGGTAGGCTATTAATTACTGCCTTAAATTCAGAACTTGTTATTGGTCTATTCAGGAATTCAGTTTCTTTCTGGTTTAGTCTTGGGAGGGTGTATGTGTCCAGGAATTTATACATTTCTTTTAGAATTTTTCTAGTTTATTTGCATGGAGGTGTTTATATTATTCTCTGATAATAGTTTGTATTTTGTGGATTGATGGTGATATCTCCTTTATCATTTTTATTGTGTCTATTTGATTCTTCTTTCTTTTCTTCTTTATTAGTCTGGCTAGCGATCTATCTATTTTATTGATCTTTTCAAAGAAACAGTTCCTAGAATCACTGATTTTTTTTGAAGAGTTTTTTGTATCTCTATCTCCTTCAGTTCTGCTCTGATCTTAGTTATTTCTTGCCTTCTGTTAGCTTTTGAATTTGTTTGCTCTTGCTTCTCTAGTTCTTTTAATTGTGATTATAGGGTGTTGATTTTAGATCTTTCCTTCTTTCTCCTGTGGGCATTTAGTGCTATAAATTTTCCTGTAAACACTGCTTTAGCTGTGTCCTAAATATTCTGGTAAGTTGTGTCTTTGTTCTCATTGGTTTCAAATAATTTATGCATTTCTGCCTTCATTCTGTTATTTACCCAGTAGTCATTCAGGAGCAGGTTGTTCAGTTTCCATATAGTTGTGTGGTTTTGAGTGAATTTCTTGATGCTGAGTTCTCATTTGATTGCAATGTGGTCTGAGAGACTGTTATTTTGCATTTGCTGAGAAGTGTTTTACTTCCAATTATGTGGTCAATTTTAGAATAAGTGTGATGTGATGCTGAGAAAAATATATATTCTGTTGATTTGGGGTGAAGAGTTCTGTAGATGTCTATTAAGTCTGCTTGGTCCAGAATTGAGTTCAAGTAAGGAATATCCTTGTTAATTTTCTGTCTTGTTGATCTGTCTAATATTGACAGTGGGGTGTTAAACTTTCTCAATATTATTGTGTGGGAGTCTAATTCTCTTTGTAGTTCTCTAAGAACTTGCTTTATGAATATGGGTACTCCTGTATTGGGTGCATATATATTTAGGATAGTTAGCTCTTCTTGTTGTGTTGATCCCTTTACCATTATATAATGCCCTTCTTTGTCTTTTTTGATCCTTGTTGGTTAAAATCTGTTTTATCAGAGACTAGGATTGTAATCCCTGCTTTTTTTTTTCTTTCCATTTGCTTGGTAAATATTCCTCCATCCCTTTTTATGTTGAGCCTATATGTGTCTTTGCATGTAAGATGGATCTTCTGAATACAGCACACCAATGGGTGTTGACTCTATCCAATTTGCCAGTCTGTGTCTTTTAATTGGGACATTTAGTCCATTTACATTTAAGGTTAATATTGTTATGTGTGAATTTGATCCTGCCATTTTGATTCTAGCTGATTGTTTTGCCAGTTAGTTGATGCAGTTTCTTCATAGTGTTGATGGTCTTTACAATTTGGTATGTTTTTGCAGTGGCTGGTACTGGTTTTCCTTTCTATGTTTAGTGCTTCATTCAGGAGTTCTTGTAAAGCAGTCCTGTCTGTAAAGGATTTTATTTCTCCTTCATTTATGAAGTTTACTTTGACTGGATATGAAATTCTGGGTTGAAAAAAAATTCTTTTCTTTAAGAATGTTGAAAATTGGCCCCCACTCTCTTCTGGCTTGTAGGGTTTCTACATAGAGATCTGCTGTTAGTCTGATGGGCTTGCCTTTGTGGGTAGCCCAACCTTTCTCTCTGGCTGCCCTTAACATTTTTTCCTTCATTTTAACCTTAGTGAATCTGACAAGTATGTGTCTTGGGGTTGCTTTTCTCTAAGAGTATCTTTGTGGTATTCTCTGTATTTCCTGAATTTGAATGTTGGCCTATGTTGTTGGGTTGGGGAAGTTATCCTGGATAATATCCTGAAGAATGTTTTCCAACTTGGTTCCATTCTCTCAATCACTTTCAGGTACACATATTAAATATAGGTTTGATCTTTTCACTTAGTCCCATATTTCTTGGAGGCTTTGTTCATTTATTTTCATTCTTTTTTCTCTAATCTTGTGTTCATGGTGTATTAGCTCATGAATAAACTCATGGTTTATTAACTCAATGAGTTGATTAACTCATTGAGTTGATCTTCAGTCTCTGATATCCTTTCTTCCACTTGATCAATTCAGCTATTGAAACTTGTGTGTGCTTCACAAAGTTTTCTTGTGGTTTTCAGCTCCATGAGGTCATTTACATTCTCTAAACTGGTTATTCTAGTTAGCAATTCCTCTAACCTTCTTCCAAGGTTCTTATATCCTTCCATTGGGTTAGAACATGCTCCTTTAGCTCAGAGGAGTTTGTTATTACCCACCTTCTGAAGCCTCTTTCTGTCAATTCATCAAACTGATTCTCCATCTGGTTTTGTTCCCTTGCTCGTGAGGAGTTGTGATCCTTTAGAGGAGAAGATGTGTTCTGGTTTTTGGAAATTTTGGCCTTTTTGCGCTGATTTTTCTTCATCTTCATGGATTTATCCACTTTTTGTCTTTGATGATGGTGACCTTCAAATGGGGTTTCTGTGTGAACATGCTTTTTGTTGATGTTGATGCTATTTCTTTCTGTTTATTAGTTTTCCTTCTATAGTCAGGCCCATCTGCTGCAGTTCTGCTGGAGTTTGCTGGGGGTCCACTCCAGACCCTGTTTGCCTAGGTATCACCAGAGGAAGCTGCAGAACAGCAAAGACTGCTGCTTGTTTTTGCCTCTGGAAGCTTCCTGCAAGAGGAGCACCTGGCAGATGCCAGATGGAGCTCTCCTGTATGAGGTGTCTCTCGACCGCTGCTGGAAGGTATCCTTGTCAGGAGGCACGGGGGTCAGGGACCCACTTGAACAGGCAGTCTGTCCCTTAGCAGAGCTTGAGTGCTGTGCTGGTGGGAGATCCACTGCTCTCTTCAGAGGTGGAGGGTAGGAACGTTTAAGTCTGCAGAAGCTGCACCCATAGCTGCCTCTTCCCCCAGGCACTCTGTCTCAGGGAGATGGGAGTTTTACCTGTAAGCCCCTGACTGGGGCTGCTGTCTTTCTTTCAAAGATGCCCTTCCCAGAAAGGAAGAAGTTAGAGAGGCAATCTAGCTATAGCAGCTTTGCTGAGCTGTGGTGGGCTCTGCCCAGTCTGAACTTGGCAACTTTGTTTACACTGTGAGAGGAAAACCTCAAGCCTCAGTAATGGTGGATGCCTCTCCCCCCATCAAGCTCAAGCATCCCAGGTGTACTTAAGACTGCTGTGCTGGCAGCAAGAATCTCAATCCAGGGGCTCTTCGCTTGCTGTGCCCTGTGGGGGTGGGATCTGCTGAGCTAGACCACTTGGCTCTCTGCCTTCAGCCCCCTTTCCAGGGGAGTAAACAGTTCTGTCTCACTGGCATTCCAGGTGCCACTGGGGTACAGAAAAATAGCTCCAGCAGCTAACTTGGTATCTGCCCAAACGGCTGCCTAGTTTGTGCTGCAGACTAGAGCTGTTTCTATTCGGCTATCTTGATAGCCACCCTCAATTTTTACAAGTTCTTTTTGATCCTTGTTTTTTTTTTTTCAAATATTCTTGGCCTTTTAAAAAACCCCTTGCTCTTGGCTTGAAATATTTACCCTCTCTTCTGTTATTTTAAACATA